>NC_059201.1:48965624-49173124 GCF_020615455.1 Coregonus clupeaformis
TAAGTATTTGGTCAATAACAAAAGTTTCTCAATACTTTGTTATATACCCTTTGTTGGCAATGACACAGGTCAAACATTTTCTGTAAGTCTTCACAAGGTTTTCACACACTGTTGCTGGTATTTTGGCCCATTCCTCCATGCAGATCTCCTCTAGAGCAGTGATGTTTTGGGGCTGTCACTGGGCAACACGTACTTTCAACTCCCTCCAAAGATTTTCTATGGGGTTGAGATCAGTAGACTGGCTAGGCCACTCCAGGACCTCCAGGAGTTTGGAGTGTGACTGTTTGAGGTTGTGGACAGGTGTCTTTTATACTGATAACAAGTTCAAACAGGTGCCATTAATATAGGTAACGAGTGGAGGACAGAGGAGCCTCTTAAAGAAGAAGTTACAGGTCTGTGAGAGCCAGAAATCTTGCTTGTTTGTAGGTGACCAAATACTTATTTTCCACCATAATTTGCAAATAAATTCATAAAAAATCCTACATGTGATTTTCTGGAAAAAAAATTCTCAATTTGTCTGTCATAGTTGACGTGTACCTATGATGAAAATTACAGGCCTCTCTCATCTTTTTAAGTGGGAGAACTTGCACAATTGGTGGCTGACTAAATACTTTTTTCCCCCACTGTAACATACATTTTAAATACTGACTGAAGCAATAAGAGATGAAGTTATGCACTTTTAGATTTTTGGGATTATTTCATGCAATGTACAGTACCAGTCAAAAGTTTGGACACACCTACTCATTCAAGGGTTTTTCTTTATTTTTACTATTTTCTACATTAGAATAATAGGGAAAACATCAAAACAATGAAAAAACACATATGGAATCATGTAGTAACCAAAAAAGTGTTGAACAAATCAAAATATATTTTATATTTGAGATTCGTCAAAGTAGCCACCTTTTGCCTTGATGACAGCATTGCACACTCTTGGCATTCTCTCAACCAGCTTCATGAGGTAGTCAACTGGAGTGCTTTTCCAACAGTCTTGAAGGAGTTCCCACATATGCTGAGCACTTGTTGGCTGCTTTTCCTTCACTCTTGCGGTCCAACTCATCACAAACCATCTCAATTGGGTTGAGGTCGGGTGATTGTGGAGGCCAGGTCATCTGATGCAGCACTCCATCATTCTCCTTGGTCAAATAGCCCTTACAGAGCCTGGAGGTGTGTTTTGGGTCATTGTCCTGTTGAAAAACAAGTGATAGTCCCGCTAAGCTCAAACCAGATGAGATGGCGTATCGCTGCAGAATGCTGTGGTAGCCATGCTGGTTAAGTGTGCCTTGAATTCTAAAGAAATCACCAACAGTGTCACCAGCAAAGCACCCCCACACCATCACACCTCCTCCATGCTTCACGGTGGGAACCAAACATGCAGAGATCATCCGTTCACCTACTCTGTGTCTTACAAAGACACGTCGGTTGGAACCAAAAATCTCAAATTTGGACTCATTAGACCAAAGAACAGATTTACACCAGTCCAATTCTTCTTATTGGTGTCCTTTAGAAGTGGTTTCTTTGCAGCAATTCAACCAATGAAGGCCTGATTCACATAGTCTCCTCTGAACAGTTGATGTTGAGATGTGTCTGTTACTTGAACTCTTTGAATAATTTATTTGGGCTGCAATCTGAGGTGCAGTTAACTCTTATGAACTTATCCTCTGCAGCAGAGGTAACTCTAGGTTTTGCTTTCCTGTGGCGGTCCTCATGAGAGCCAGTTTCATCATAGCGCTTGATGGTTTTTGCGACTGCACTTGAAGAAACTTAAAAAGTTCTTGAAATGTTCCGTATTGACTGACCTTCATGTCTTAAACTAATGATGGACTGTCGTTTCTCTTTTCTGATTTGAGCTGTTCTTGCCATAATATGGACTTGGTCTTTTCCCAAATAGGGCTATCTTCTGTATACCACCCCTACCTTGTCACAACACAACTGATTGGCTCAAACGTATTAAGAAGGCTAGAAATTCCACAAATTAACCTTTAAGAATGCACACTGTTAATTGAAATGCATTCCAGGTGGCTACTTTGAAGAATCTCTTTTTCCCCCACTGTATATACTATATACAGCTGTAACATTGGTATTGAGTGTCTTATTTGATCAATTTGATTATATTTCATGTGAATATTGTATACAAAACATTAAGAACACCTGGTCTTTCACCAATTTCATTGGATTTAGGTGAAAAGTTGGTTGAAAAAAAGATCAAATACATTTGCTGTATCTGTATCTGACCGTTTCTGAAACACAAAAACAATTGCAAATATTTTTGGACCTGTAAACAGATCGTTTGCATTCAATAATGTTTTGCATTTACTTTTTACCTAAATATACTGCACTGCTTGCGAATTCACAAATAAAATTATGAAAACTACAGTAGGCCTACTTGCAGTGGTAGCCTACACACTTCAATGCAAAAAACTGCCTGTTCACCTGTCAAATTCTACTGTAGGCCTGTGTTATAAACCGCGCTCCCTTTCGGATGCATAGAGCAAAAACAAATGTAATATCCTGCAATAGATCTAATAGGCCCAATTAAATGAGATATGCATGGTAATTTGTTGTATGGCTACTTAGTGAATATGAACTTTTCATGGCCAGAAAAGGTGAGGAATTTATTATGCAATGGTTATGATATATTTATTATGTATTATGTTTATAAATTAATATTGTATACTCGAGAAATGTGACATTACAGTATTAAGACATAGCCTACAAACGCCAATGGAAAGGGTGAACTGTCTGTTCTACCGTTAAAATGCGCATGTTGTAGGCCTATAAGCTATTTCACTAGCATGAAACCATCACAGTCAGAAAAGGTGAGGAATTTATTCTGCAATGATCATGGAAATGAAATAAATAATATGAAATAGATGCCTATTTCTAATTATTTTAGAATCCAAAGATAAAATAAATAGGTCTAGATTTGAACTCTTCTCACTAAAGGCACATGATTGCGTCTTGTTATTATATTTATCTACCTGTTTTTTTGTTATGAATAAGAGTGTCATCATACACTGAGTGTACAAAACATTCCTAATATTGAGTTGCACCCCTTTTGCCCTCATAGCAGCCTCAATTCGTCAGGGCATGTACTCCACAAGGTGTTGAAAGCCTTCCACAGGGATGCTGGCCCATGTTGACTCCAATGCTTCCCACAGTTGTGTCAAGTTGGCTGGATGTCCTTTGGGTGGTGGATCATTCTTGATACTGTTGAGCATGAAAAAACCACCTTTCACAGTCAGAGGAATAAGGCAACCTCACAGAGAGCTAAACACACTAAATAACTTTATTTCCAGAGGACATATGAGATGGTTGTGGTTCTTTACAGAGAATAATATAAATGAATATACTATTAAACATAGCATGAGAATTAATGAGTAATAGCACATGAGCAATAATAATATTGACTGTATAAGGAGATAGTGACATAAGCAAAGGACTGTATAAATCACAGCATCAACTGCTATTAAAAACTAGCAATAGTAACAACCAACAGTAAATGCACAAGTTTCAATAACAACATCACTCACTTCTGTCCACGCACTCCATCACTCTTGTCCACTTGGAGAGAGACTGAGGAGGCTCTGACCTGAGCAGGCAGAAGGACTGTCAGGTGTTCTTCCCCCTAGCAACCTATTGGTGGCCTGGTAGCAGAGGTCACTGGGAGTTTGGGGAGACAGTTTATGATCGCCTAGTCTCTCTGGAATTGTTGGGGGATGGGTGGAGTGAGCTGCATTAAGTTATAAAACTCACAGGCAGGGAAATCTGTAACAGTGGGAAGGAACATTGCCTTTCACTTTCTATCACGCTGTAGCCGAGATCTTTAAATCGAGCCCCTTGTAACCCTTGTTACATTATTAGTTCCTTGAGAAAAAGAAAAAATTCACCGAAAAAATCATCATATATTTGCAAAACTTCTTGGTATCATCTAACAGACATATTCATGAAAGCTTTGATTCATTTCAACAGAATGAATCAGATCACACACACACACACACACATATTGAGAGACAGTTTGGGGGAAACTGATACATACCAACCAGAGTCCAGTTACATCTGTTGCAAGTACTGTGCGATTTATGGTAAGTAGTTAAGATATTCTAAAGCGGAAGATATCTTAGCAAAATACTGTTGCTGTGATAAATAATTAAGATGCTTATTGGACAGTTTCTTCTCACTAGGTTTGACTTCCGGTTCTCCTCCCCCCTTCAGCATGACAGTGAATCATCCAACAGGAGTGTAGGTTCTCCGAGAGAGCCTGTTAAAAAGGGTTTACATTAAAATCGGTTTTACATTACAAAATGTGAACATTTCTAATACACTACATGACCAAAAGTATGTGACCAGCTCATTGAACATTTGCTGCTATAACAGCCTCCACTCTTCTGGGAAGGCTTTCCACTAGATGTTGGAACACTGCTGCAGGGACTTGCTTCCATTCAGCCACAAGAGCATTAGTGAGGTCGGGCACTGATGTTGGGCGATTAGGCCTGGCTCGCAGTCGGCGTTCCAATTAATCCCAAAGATGTTCGATGAGGTTGAGGTCAGAGCTCTCTGCAGGCCAACTTCCACATCGATCTTGACAAACAATTTCTGTATGGACCTGGCTTTGTGCACAAGGTTATTTTCATACTGAAACAGGAAAGGGCCTTCCCCAAACTGTTGCCACAAAGTTGGAAGCACAGAATCATCTAGAATGTCATTGTATGCTGTAGTGTTAAGGTTTCCCTTCACTGGAACTAGGGGGCCTAGACCGTATCATGAAAAACAGCCCCAGACCATTATTCCTTCTCTACCAAACTTTACAGTTGGCACTATGCATTGGGGCAGGTAGCGTTCTCATGGCATCCGCCAAACCCAGATTTGTCCATCGGACTGCCAGATGGTGAAGCGTGAATCATCAGTCCAATGGCGGCGAGCTTTACACCACTCCAGCCGACGCTTGGCATTGCACATGGTGATCTTAAGCTTGTGTGAGGCTGCTCGGCCATAGAAACCCATTTCACGAATCTCCCTACGAACAGTTATTGTGCTGAAGTTGCATCCAGAGGCAGTTTGGAACTCGGTAGTGAGTGTTGCAACCGAGGACAGTATTTAGATGTTGACCCATAATTTATGTTCTTTATTGTGTAGAAAAAATATATGTTTATTATTATAATTTTTTGCAAATTAAAGGAAGTTACAGATGTCCGGACCTTGGTGCCCTCCTATGTTTTTACTTCCCTGTGGGAGAGGGGTCTATATTAAAGCACATTCTAAAAGAATCCCACCCTTCTAGTATGCCATACATTTGAGGATTCCATTGATCATTTGGTGTGCCTAATACAAAGTGCCATTGATGTAACTCTATTTAATTGTAACCGAAATGATTAATCATATTGATATAGTCTATTATTTTAAAAGGGTAATTACCTAAAATTACCAAAAAATTGTCATTGGTGTTACTACTCTACTGGTGGCACAATGTTACCATAAGGGTAAACATGATTTAAAGTCATTAAGCTGCCATATTAGTTGATTTAGAATGGGAAGATGTACCCAAATACATTTAAATAGATAACAAATCTTTAAAGAAGTAAGTAATTTTTCACAAAATGTTATGCCCAAATGCCACCGCAATTCAAGAATGACCCTTGAACATTCAAAGTGACAGACAGACAGGATAACTAATATCTCTCTCTGTCTCTCCTCCAGGTTGATGCAGGGGATACAGGAAACTACAGTCTGATAACTTCTGTACCATTCACGTTAATGCCCACTGTTGGAGTGGATACACAGGCATCTCAAAAGGACAGCACAAATAATAATGATAGCCATAGTTTGTCTAATTCACAATCACCCGTGTGGTTGTGTTCTGCACTTCTTTAAATTGTTCTTACCATATAATTTATATGCTAAATTCTGTAGAGTCAAAGGCCTAATTGTCAAACTGTCTGTTACACGTGTACAGCACAATCCCAGACAGACCAGCAACCTCAGCCCAGCATGATTATAGTGAAACCACAACTGTCACTTTCTCTAGCTACAGATCCCAAAATACACCTCTCATATAATATCCTATGTCTGTTCCGCCCAACAAGTTAAATGCTTGTCTCTCACAGGATGCTGTATATACAGCATGTCTTGAGTATAATGGTCAGATAGTAAAAATGTATGTTACACACTTACCTATCTGTTAGGCCTGTCTCTGTGTTTTTTGTATTTCTCATTTTTTTATTATGATAAACTGAGGTGGCTTAATAAGTATATTAGCTTTGTATTCATCTGTTTAGCTAATTCCATTAGGTGTCAATTAGGCAAACTGTAAAACAACACCAACATCCACCTTACACATAAAAGCAACTGTTGAAGTTGAACCAAACCTCAGATACCTCAGATACATTCAACTGACACTATGCTTACATTCAACATCTTTACCAGACTATTTTAGATATGAATACCAAAACTAAATTCACCCTCTAAAAATACCAATATGAGAAATGTATTAATGCTTCAATTATTGTAAGATGTCAATAGAAATGTACAGTGTTGTTGAGTTACAGAGTCTTTTTATCAGAGTTGTCACAGTCAAAAAGGCCTCAAATAAAATATATTAATTTACTCTGACAGTGAAGCTAATGTTTTTTGGTTATTTTAATTTTTTAGGAGCCAAAGATAACTACAGACACCATGTTGAACATTGACTGATTGACCTTCCCCCAACCTCATGATGTGAGACACTACTTCATAGTTAATGGACATTGTGGTTTTCCTGTGAGGAAGCTTCTCATATACCTCTCTATTCAAACCATTCTCTCAGTCACAGACACCATACTCTTAGTAGTTTGTGACAGTCTGAGGATCTGTGAAAATGGTGTTATTCACCCCTGATATGGATGGTCATCTGTTTTTGGTACAAAACAGAAATACCTAATTTACATAAGTATTCAGGCCCTTTCCTATGAGACTCGATATTGAGCTCAGGTGCATCCTGTTTCCATTGATCTTCCTTAAGATGTTTCTACAACTTGATTGGAGTCCTCCTGTGGTAAATTCAATTGATTGGACATGATTTGGAAAGGCACACACCTGTCCCACAACTGACAGTGCATGTCAGAACAAAAACCAAGCCATGAGGTCGAAGGAATTGTCCGTAAAGCTCAGATTGTGTCGAGGCACAGATCTGGACAAGGGTACCAAAAAATGTCTGCAGCATTGAAGGTCCCCAAGAACACAGTGGCCTCCGTCATTCTTAAATGGAAAAAGTTTGGAACCACCAAGACTCTTCCTAGAGCTGGCCGCCCGGCCAAACTGAGCAATCAGGGGAGAAGGGCCTTGGTCAGGGAGGTGGCCAAGAACCCGATGGTCACTCTGACAGAGCTCCAGAGTTCCTCTGTGGAGATGTGAGAACCTTCCAGAATGACAACCATCGCTGCAGCACTCCACCAATCAGGCCTTTATGGTAGAGTGGCCAGACGGAAGCCACTCTTCAGTAAAAGGCACATGACAGCCCGCTTGGAGTTTGCCAAAAGGCACCTAAAGACTCTTAGACCATAAGAAACAAGATTATCTGGTCTGATGAAACCAAGATTGAACTTTTTAGCCTGAATGTCAAGCGTCACGTCTGGAGGAAACTGGCACCATCCCTACGGTGAAGCATGGTTATGGCAGCATCATGCTTTGGGGATGTTTTTCAGCGGCAGGGACTGGCAAACTAGTCAGGATCGAGGCAAAGATGAACAGAGCAATGTACAGAGAGATCCTTGATGAAAACCTGGTCCAGAGCGCTCAGGACCTCAGACTGGGGTGAAGGTTCACCATCCAACAGGACAATAACCCTAAGCACACAGCTAAGACAACGCAGGAGTGGCTTCGGGACAAGTCTCTGAATGTCCTTGATTGGCGCAGCCTGAGCCCGTACTTGAACCCGATCTAACATCTCTGGAGAGACCTGAAAATAGCTGTGTAGCGACGCTCCCCATCCAACCTGACAGATCTTGAGAGGATCTGCAGAGAAGAATGGGAGAAACTCCCCAAATACAGGTGTGCCAAGCTTGTACCGTCATACCCAAGAAGACTTGAGGCAGTAATCGCTATCAGAGGTTCTTCAACAAAGTACTGAGTAAAGGGTCTGAATATTTATGTAAATGTAATATTTCCATTTTTATTTGTAATACATTTGCAAACATTTCTAAAAACCAGTTTTTGCTTTGTCATTATGGGGTATTGTGCGTAGGTAGATTGGTGAGAGGGAACAATGATTTAATCCAATTTAGAATAAGGCTGTAAAGTAACAAAATGTGGAAAAAGTGAAGGGGTCTGAATACTTTCCGATTGCACTGTACTTTAAAATCACTAAAACCAAATCGAAACTTTAGAAATAATAATAGACCTACATTCATACAGTTTATTGACTGTCTAGCTTGCTTATAATCACCCAAATTAAATCTAGACAGTCAGGGAGCATAAAAAGTTTAAAAAATGATGGATAGAGGACTATTTAGGGACATTTTTGATGGCAAGGAAATATAAATGATTGTCAGTGCGGTCCTCCGGACCTCGTTTATGACCGAATGCAGCCCCCGGGGCAACATTTGTTTAATACCCCCCCCGACCTAGAGACTTGAAACTTTGTATGTAGGTGTCTTTCCTCATGCTGAACAAATTTGCCTCAAGGACAGGATAGATTTTCCTCCATTTTGGAAATCTTTAAAAACCTTTGAAAAATGAATTCTCAGGAAACACACGGTAGGTACAAATAATTCTGCCTGCTTTACAATATGTAGGCCCTTGGTACATCACGGGCCCCATTAGAGAAACCCAACAGTGACCCACCAAGTTTTGTCCTCAGTATCCACGTTGGCCCCACATGTGGTTGCCATGTTGGTCTTTATGTGGGTTCATGTTGGGCTTATTGAGGGACCCCAGTGGGCAAATGTGTGATAACCCATGTGGGCCAAAGAAGGGTTAACACTTGGGCCCCTATGAAGGATAACCACAAGGGTCCCACAAAGTTTTGTCCTCAATAACCACATTGGCCCCACATGTGGTTGCCATGTGGGCTTCATGTGTGTTCATGTTGGGCTCCATAAATTGCCCTAGGGGGCGAATTGAGGACTTACCTGCATAGGTCCCAGGTGTTTACCCAAATGGGTTACCCAGATGTAACCCATTTGGGTAAACATCTGGGACCCATGCGGGTAAGTCCTCAATTTGCCCGCTAGGGAAATAAGTAGGCTGTAAATGTGGTTTTCAATTGGGCTGTCCACCTGGGACCAAACTGGTTTTATTCTCATTATCCAAGCAGGCCCCAGATGTTGCTGCCCAAGCTGCTTTCTTAAGAGATGACAAAAGCATAGTTTTCTTTAAAATAAAAAGTGTATTTATATCACATCAAATGCATTGCAGGAACTCCTGTTAGAGGGATAGTTCAGCCATATTACACATTTACACATTGGATTCCTTACCCTGTAAGCAGCCTTTAGACAAGGTATGACAACAATCCATGCTTTGGTTTTATTTACCTGGCCACTGTTTCCAAATGCTAACTTTTTAGAATTTGTAGTACATATCCAATGCAAATCAATGATACAAACATTAGCATTTTTTGCACTTCCTGTCTAAATCATCCTAAATCAATAATACAGTATGTACAAATGTGTATTTTCAAAGGTCTAAAGTGAAATTGTCTGTTTCTTTTATCTAGTCTGATATGTACCACGTATACAGCTCAATCCCCGACACACCAGCAACCTCAGCCCAGCAGGACAACCTACTGATGTAGTTTTGAAACCACAACTGTGACTTTCTCTACAGTGCCGTGAAAAAGTATTTGCCCCCTTTCTGATTTTCTCTATTTTTGATACTGAATGTTATCAGATCTTCAACCAAAACCTAATATCAGATAAAGGGAACCTGAGTAAGATACTTATTTTATTTAATTAACAAAGTTATGCAACACTCAATTCCCCTGTGTGAAAAAGGAATTGCCCCCTTACACTCTAACTGGTTGTGCCACCTTAAACTGCAATGCCTGCAACCAAACGCTTCCTGTAGTTGTTGATCAGTGTCTCGACTTCCTCCGAAGCTGTCTCCTCTCCTCATCTCATCATTACATTTGTTTTGTCTTGTTTATTACACACACCTGGTTCATATCCCCTCATCAGTACCTGTATAAGTTTTCCCTCTGCCCCCTTGTCTTTGTGTGTGATTATTTATTGTGAGGATCGTGAAGCTCGGTAGAGCTCCTTGTATTTTGTATTCGCCAGGTTATTTTCCCTGTGTGCCTTGTTAGTTCCAGTGCACCTATTTTGCGCACTGGACTGTTTTGACGCATTACTGTGTAACTCTGTATTCCGGAATAAATCCTGTTATTCTGTGATTTACCCTCCCGCGCCTGACTCCTTCAAATCACTCATCACAATCAGTCTCTCATGTCACTCTGTATCAGATAATTCTACAGGAGAATATCAGGCCATCTGTCTGTGAGCTGAAGCTAAAGCGCAGCTGGGTCATGCAGCAAGACAATGATCCAAAACACACAATCAAGTCTACATGAAAATGGCTAAAAAGCAACAAATGTGAAGTTTTGGAATGACCTAGTCAAAGTCCAGACCTAATCCCAATTGAGATGTTGTGGCAGGACTTGAAACGAGCAGTTCATGCTTGAAAACCCACAAATGTCACTGATTTAAAGCAGTTCTGCATGGAAGAGTGGGCCAAAATTCCTCCACAGCGACATGAGAGTCTGATAACATTAAGTATCAAAAATATGCAAAAGTAGAGAAAATTAGAAAGGTGGCAAATACTTTTTCACAGCACTGTAGCTACTGATCGCAAAATGTCCTATGTCTGCACCACACCCTTTGAGTCTCTTACAGAATGTTGTATGTAGAGAATGGCTATCACTGCTCTCTATTATCACATGGCTCTATGATGGTATTTATACTTATTTTATGTTTTACTAGTTCTCGTGTTTTCGTGTAAGATCATTATGATAAACCGTAATGGCTAAATACATTAGCTTTTTATTCATTAGTTTAGCTAATTCCATTAGGATTACTGTAAAATAACACCAACATAAAAGCAACTGTTGAAGTTTAGTAAAGAAATGGAGCTGAAAGACAATGATAGAAAATGTGTGTTTATTTAGATATTAGCAGCGTTCTCAAAAGGAAGCGGTTTGGGATCGGGGGTAAGCATTAGGGATTTTAGTCAAGGTTACAATAACATTTTTAAAACAGGCAAATGTTCATATTTTCAGTTTGCAGCCAGAGCTCTGAACTTTATTCCTTTCACGGAACTTAAATGTATTTTTTGTCCTTCACATGCAACTTTTTAGTCTTTAAAATGTTCTCTGCTGTCAAATGTAAAGCAGGCAGAATAAATTGACTTCAACCATCCTCTCGTCTATGTTATTTTACAAGATCCCTTCCATATCCCAAAAGACAGAATTAGATTCTTCAAAATAAAGCTACAAATATTTACCTCTAAAAACGGTACAATCGCGGCTCTATACCATAATTTTTACATTTTTTTTTTCAATTGTATAGTACTCTTTTTTTTAAAGGTGCCATTTTTTCTAGTTCTTTTCATTCATATAACTACCTTGACATAGAAACTCTTGTTACTTTCTACAGTGCATGTACAGTAGACAGGGATATTGATTTCTTTGCTCTGTCATCCACTTAGGTGTCTGTAATGCTCTCAGGATCTCATCATTGCAGTCACAGTGCTTTCTCATCCTTTATTAGGGGTCCAGAGCGAAGCTGTGAAACCTATTGTTATTCTTAGATTTTATTTCCCCTTGACAAGGACAAATAACTCAAGCATAGATAACTTTATTCTAATTTTGCTTACAGAAACTGGAGTAACTTGGTCAAAAATAATTGCACCGATTGGCCTATAGGTGGCGCTGATATAAGCAGTCTAACTTAAACCTTCATATCTGCTGCCCCGTTTGACCTAGAGACAGGAACATTTGTATGTAGGTGTCTTTCCTCATGCTGCACACATTTTTCTCAAGGACCCATAAGGTCCGTTAGGATAGATTTTCCTCTATCTTGGACATTTTGGAAAATCTTTGAAAAAACTTATTCTCATGAACCATAGGTCCAAGTAAAACCAAATTCAGTATGTAGGCCCATGGAACATCGCTAAATTTAAGGATTGGTTAAGAGATGGCTGAGATGGTTGATTTATTGATCAATCTGAAATCAGATTTTACGTATCCATTTAAATCCTTTGTAAATCCACTTCATAATGGCCATTCAACTTCAAACGTTTTATGGTCATCAAAGACATTACCGTTATGAGCCATGTTAAGTTTGACATTGTGGAATCTCCTGCATGCCCGCTATGCTACAAGAGAGGGACACTGGAGCTGCTGACCTAAAGCTCTGGGAGGGGGGCCGTTATCGCTGGCGCCATGACCAGGTTCTCAAGACCATTGCAGAAGCAATCGACACAGGAATCTGCAAGAGCAAGCGAGCTTGGGACACCTGTCAGAAGATCACTTTCGTTCGAGCTGGAGAGCAGCCAGGCTCAAAATCCAGACCACCAGCAGGGATCCTAGCTACTGCTCGGGACTGGCAGCTGACAGCAGACCTGGAGAAGCAGCTCAAGTTCCTGCAGCACATTGTCAAGACAACCCTTAGACCAGACATAACCCTGGTCTCAGTCCACAAAGACCATCATTATTCTGGAACTGACAGTCCCTTGGACAGTTCGTCTTCAGGAGGCATATGAGAGGAAGAGGGCGAAGTACGAGGGACTGGTCATCGACTGTCAGAAGCAGGGTTGGAAGGCTAGGTGCATGCCTATCGAGGTAGGCTGCAAGGGTTTTGATGGGCAATCCCTCTACAGAGCCTACAGCACACTTGGCATCAATGGAGCGAAGAGGAGGAGAGCCATCAGCAACACCATCGAGGCAGCTGAAAAAGCCTCAAGATGGCTCTGGATCAAGAGAGGAGATCCATGGGGAGCAGCGTAATGCCACCTGGAGACAAGTCAGGGTCTGATCAACATTGGCTGGGTCGCCTGGGCGAGGGTGTGTGATGTTGACCCGAAACACCCTATGACTCCAGGTTACATCACTGATGATGTGTTCAGGAGCATCAAGAGATGTATTCATTCAATTAAAAAAATTAGGAAACAATTAACAAATCACTTTTTCTCTATTTCTTAGATTGATTTTAAATCCCCTGACATCCGTTTTTGGGAGATGTAGGGTTATCGCATATCCGGTCATGAAAGTTCCTTATCTGTCGTGATTGGTTTTGAGGCTTCTTTGGTGCATGACGTCACTCCGAGCCCTTACCAAAACACAAAACATGGCAGACAGTTTCACTCGCCATCTGAAACCAGTAATGACCACCAACTTCAATGACAGTTAAATTCAAATTAAATAACATTGCTGCTGAGGAGGCCTTGCTAGCTAGCTACAGTGTTTGCGTAATCTTAGCCGTTTTCTTAAAAAACAGAACACGTTAGCTAAACTGCTTCTAGATTTGGGATCTCATGTGTGTGGACTGCATGTCTCGTAAAGCCCAAGGGCGGCCTCCCTGTGCCCCCCTAAACACATCTGTCACCTCTCGGCCGTATGAACGTATAACTGTGGATATCTTGGGTCCCCTCCCTCTAACCAGCCATGGGAATAAGTACATCCTAGTAGTCTGAGATTATTTCTCGAAATGGACAGAGGAGTTTCCTCTTCCCAACGAAGAAGCCTACTCCATCGCTAAGGTTTTAGCAGAGGAGTGGATTTGTCGCTTTGGCGCCCCCCCCCCCCCACAGTATTCACTCCGATTAGAGAAGACATTTTGAATCCAATCTTTTCAAAGACGTTTGCAAATCTCGAACCTCTGCGTATCATCCCCAGTCAGTTGGGTTGCTCGAGCGCATCTAGCACACGAGAGGGGTCATCTGACCTCCAGCATCCACGAGAGGGGTCTTCCGGGCTTCTTCAGCAATGGGAGGCACCATCAGCGTCTCCTTCAGTGGGAGGGAGGTCAACGGGAGCCCAACCTTCTAGGGGAGCACGACCAGTGCGAGACCGGAAGCCACAAGCGTGGTCCAAAGTTACCACATGGTTTCGGAGTGACTCAGAGACGGTATTTTCCACCCAGGATGGGGGATAGTCTAGTGAAGCTGTAGGACAGATAGTAAGGGAAGATGTCACTCAATCATGAACTAATTGCTCGCACCTGTGCCTGCATACAAGACTCTGCCCGGAACTCTGAGAAACTGATATAAGGCAGAGCCGAGAGTGTAGGCAGGTCTTGGCAGGGGAGCTGTGCTTTGATGAACGTTGGGCTTGTAGCCTTTGCAAGTATCCGCATTGCACTCACCTTAACAGGGAAGGTTTTGGCCAGTTCTCCTTAACCGTTCGGACAAGTAAAAACTCAGTCTTACTTGTCTGAAGGACAAGTGGCAGAAAAAGTCAATGTCAAGCCTTGTAGATAATTCCACCATGGGCAACTGGCTTTAAGAACTGAGCCGATGGACAAGGGGCAATGAAATGTGGTATGTATATAAAGTCACTGCAACCTTAGATGGCTGCACCAGACCAGTTAGTGGCACTATAGATCTCATCAGCCCAAGTGCCACCATAGGATACTAGAGCAATAATTATTGCTCAAGTGGACTTTGTCTCATGTAAATGAATGTTAGATTTAAATTATGTCAAATACTGTGATTAGTATATCTGTATAATCACATATCGTTGCCCGTGTTATGTTGTCTGAACGTAGCGAAAAGTGGCTATTGTATTCTGTAAAATTATGTCTTGCCACTTGCACAGTCAGCGTATTACAGCTGTTAGAGTATTTTGAATGCTAATATGGAGTGTACCAACTAACATTTTAATCAATATGGTAATGCTTTCACTGATTGCACATAAAGGAAGATAGTTCCTACATTATAGAGTGCTTGCTTTGTTATCCAATTGATCTTGTATCTTTTCTGTCATCCTGTGAACCCCGTTCATTGCTGCTTGCAGGTATATTTTTTCAGTCTAATGTCCATATGGTTTTCCCCTTGGAATATTGTTCTGTTTCTGTCTTCTAATTCATTATTTCTCTGCTGGTCAGGGAGATGCTTTATAATTGGGCAGTCTCTCTATTGGTTATAAGCAACTCAGTTAGTTATGAGAAAGTTATTCTTGTTGGCGAGGCTCCCTGTGTGTTGTCATCATTTGATGGTGCGCCAGTCTATCAATCTCTCCAGTGTTGGGTCCTGTGTTGGGTCCAGGACGGTTGGCCTCGGGGGCGGTGTGGTCACCTGCTAATGAGAGTGGCCAGTAGGGGGGAGCAGTGCTGCTGTGAGGGGGGCAGATAGGCCTGCTGCTCTTCCACACTCCATGGCATTCTCCTGCATCAGACACAGGGGGCATCACAGGAGTTTCAGACCTTAGAAATTAATTAATACATACACTATATATTTATATGGTTCAGACAATATACAGATGGTCACATATATGCTTAATGTCACATTATTAAACACTCAAACAGGCATTCATGTACTTTTTGTGTAATCACAGAATTGTGACGCAGACGCACACACACATCTACATACTGCGTACCTCGGGATGGAAAGGATGACACGATTCTGGCCGCTTTCTGTCCTTCTGAAACTTCAGCCTGTCACATTTCAGAGAGTCATTGTGTGCAGAGGGGTTAAGGATAGAAATACTGATGATGAAGCGAACCTCAGATACCTCAGATACATTTAACTGACACTGTGGTGACCATTTCTGCAACATCATTCTAGCATGATGAGAAAACAAAACCATAACGCACGCTTCATAAATACCTACATGTATGAGAAATGTATTAATACCTCTGACAATGAAAAAGGTTGTTCACGTTCTCAGAAAACAAAAGTTCAGAGTTCACTTACAGTTAACTTACAAAACCCATCTACTAAACATTTACTTACAAAATATTTCTACTAAAAAATACTCACAAAAGCTTTGTACTAAAAATACACTCAAACTCCTCAAACTTATTGAGGCTTAGTAAAGGATATACATAATCTCGATGGGATCCATGGAAACCAGGGGGCAGAACTGCAGTCACACTTGTTGTCCACGACGACCATGAAGAGGTTACTACTAGGAATTTGCTGAATTACAAAAGATCTGAGGAGGGAGAGAGAGACGGAATGAAAGACAGAAAGAGAGAGACAAAAAGCAGAGAGAGAGAGAAATAAAGAGAGAGTTGCGTTGATTCAGTTGATGCTTTTAATATTACTACACTAATGCATGAAATTACCCTGTATAGTGTATACACCATCAACACACAGGCTAAGTGAGTTTATCAGTGCCTAAGATACAGGTAAGGTAACTGTTACCAGTACCTGGCACAGCCCTCACAGTCGATGTTTCCCGTGGTCTCTTTGATGGTGCGCTCAGAGACGAAGGCAGGGTACTCCGTGTCACATGGCACCATCATGGTCTTTCCCCTCGATCTTTGGGCTGGAAATGGGATATGTAAATCTTAACATACTAAAAACACGCAAGACTCACACATGCATGTGTGCAAGCACCCACAGACATAGACACGCACGCACCTACAGACACACACACACCTCAAGGTATGTTCTTGCACATACTGACCTTTGACTGAGAGATCAACATGCCACCAGCTGTAAAGGTTGAACTCCAGCAGGAAACTGATGAGGATAACACAAACATACATTTATACAATAATATGTACTGTGGTTGTTAATCAATGCATCTCATTATTTTATCGTTTCAAGGTGATTCTTTTATTATTCTCACATGACAAGTTCGGTCAGGAGCCATTTCACAATGGAGAAGGGCTGGGAGAGAAGAAATTAAATAATTAGCATTGACTGGATGTATGTAAGTCTGATGAGTAGTTTTGGGACATGTGATAATATTTAGGAACAGTACTTACATGTGATACTATTTAGGGGCAGTACTTACATGTGATAGTATTTAGGGGCAGTTCTTACATGTGATAGTATTTAGGGGCAGTTCTTACATGTGATACTATTTAGGGGCAATACTTACATGTGATAGTATTTACATTTACGTCATTTAGCAGACACTCTTATCCAAAGCGACTTACAGTTAGTGAGTGCATAAATTTTTTTTCATACTGGCCCCCCGTGGGAATCGAACCCACAACCCTGGCGTTGCAAGCGCTATGCTCTACCAACTGAGCTACACCGGACCTATTTAGGGGCAGTACTTACATGTGATACAATTTAGGGGCAGTACTTACATGTGATAATATTTAGGGGCAGTACTTACATGTGATAATATTTAGGGGCAGTACTTACATGTGATACTATTTAGGGGCAGTGCTTACATGCGATAATATTTAGGGGCAGTGCTTACATGTGATACTATTTAGGGGCAGTACTTACATGTGATACTATTTAGGGGCAGTGCTTACATGTGATACTATTTAGGGGCAGTACTTACATGTGATACTATTTAGGGGCAGTGCTTACATGTGATAATATTTAGGGGCAGTGCTTACATGTGATACTATTTAGGGACAGTACTTACATGTGATAATATTTAGGGGCAGTGCTTACATGTGATAATATTTAGGGGCAGTGCTTACATGTGATACTATTTAGGGGCAGTACTTACATGTGATACTATTTAGGGACAGTACTTACATGTGATACTATTTAGGGGCAGTACTTACATGTGATAAAGAGCGGGCGCTGTCACTGCTGCCAGCATACTCTCTACAGAGAGCCTGGTAGTCATACAGAGTGATCCTAGAGAGAGGAGACAATAGACCATTCTCAGTGTGTGTGTGTGTGTGTTCAGGGTACGACTGTAACAGGATTTCTCCTCTAACCTTTTGAAGGAGCCCATGAGAAGCAGCTTGTTCATAACAGCACCCTCCACCTCTCCAAAGAACAGCCCCGTCTGAGGAAGAAGATGTTTATTTAAAGGCAAATACTAGGAGCCAGGGGAGCTACGGGACACACACACACACACACACACACACACACACACACACACACACGTGTCTATTATATTATTAATGGTACCTGAGAGTAGTCCTCTGTGACCAGAATAAATCCGTTGTTGTCTATAAGGTAACACTTGATGTCCTGTTAGAAATACAGATCAATCTTCAAGGCATGACATAATTTAGTAATTCAATACTGAGAGGAAACAGAGAAAGGTCACAGACAGTACAGACAGGAAGTAGAAAAGCTGAGACACAGACCAGAGGCTAAGAAACAGGAAGTAGCATGAGACAGTGACAGACAGGTACTGTCTGGTCTTACCTCATTATCACAGCTGATGGTGCACTTCCCATCCAGAGCAGCACACTGGATCGAATCAATAAGATGAATCAATTATTAGAATAATCAATAAAGCATGTCTCACAGCACTGGATATTGTTCATGTGTGTGTGTGTGTGTGTTTGTGTGTGTTTGTCTACCTGTCTGCTAGCGGTCCAGAACTTCCTCTGAAAGAAATCCAGCTTCATCTGAATCCCAACGGCTATAGTGAATTTAACAAAAACACAAACAGAACACAGTCAGCACACTGTAGATCTAGAAGAGGAATTACAAATGTATTAAAGAGTTTCTTCACACGTCTTCAAAGGGGGCTTTATATCGAAAACATTACAGTTACAAGCCTGTAACAGGTACAGTAGCTCTCTATGTTAGGGGCATTATACACTATTCTAGGGAGACTTCTAGGGAGAAGTTAAGGTTTTTTCAGGGAGCTTACAAGCAACAATAGGCGACTTCCTGTCATCCAGCAGCTGTATGGCGGTGCTGGCCAAAACCACACTCTTATTCTTATTTCCTGGAGAAAAACAGGAACACAGAGCACAGACATTAGCCTCAATCAACAAATGTTGTGTAAATGGAAAATAACAATTTCTACTATTTCAATAGATCTTATAAAATACACTATATATTCCATTCCACCCTCAGCACCTCTGCATAATCACAGCAGGAAAACCAAGTCACAGAAATAAAATTGAAAACACCTTTTCTAACCAAAAGATGGCGCCATACCAACAGCTTTCAGCAGGCAATCGCAACCCACAGTACCACACTCAGTGATGGAATTCCATCAGTACGCTACAACCAGGATGTTTGAAATTATTCTGACAGAGAGAGAGTGATGTGTTCTGTGGAAAAGACAGTTCTGGTAATTGCACTACAGAACCTCTGGGGACAGGGATTGTTGGAGGAGGTTATAGTATTAAACAGCGGAGGTGGGAGTAAAGGAGGGACATTAAACAACAGACTAAGAGATAAGAGCAGTTAGAGGAAGGTAGAGGCTGGTAGACAACAGGGAACAACAGTATGATCCTGATCCTCTCCTTCCCTCAGTGGGAAGAAAGTGGGGCACATTCATTACATTCATTACAGTGAGAGAGATGAGCTATACAGTACACCCTAGCCTCTTCGCTCAGTGAGACTTGTACACATTAATCTGGTCTCCCGTCACTGCAGGCGACATCCCATACCCTGAAAACATATTTACCAGCCCTCTGATTGACCTATTTCCGGGAAACTTTTCCCGTCACAAGGCAAATCTATAATACCTTACCGATCGGTACGGCCTATACAATGTGTGAACTATGGGAAAAGTAAACGTTGAAATAATTTTTTTCCAAAGGTCACTCCCTAGTCGCCATACTCTGTAGTAGTTGCCATGCAAGATTACCGTGTGATCTCAGATGTCAATGAACCTTTGGCTTTAGGGTGATATGGTGTGAATTCGGTAAACTCTGGAAAAGTTGGATTTAAACGTTTATTTTCACAGAGTGTATAGTCCGTACAAACTGGTAAGACATTCCGGATTATAGATTTGCCTTCGGTGACAGGAAAAGTTGATCGGAAATAGATAAACTAGAGGGCTGGTAAATATGTTTTTGGGGTACGGGATGTCGCCTTCAGCGACGGGAGACCAGATTAATGTGTGCAGGTCTCCCGGAGCGAAGAGGCTGAGTACACCCTATATCAGAGACACAGATACACAGAATCTCCATGATAAACCTATCAGAGACACACCGAATCTCCACGGTAACCCACAGAAATACAGTACACAGGGTTAACTAAAGAGATCTATTGAGTGGGGTGTGGGGAAAATAAGCTGCAGATGACACTCCATTTAAAGAATATATTAGAGAAACTGTATATTGATTAAAGTAAAATGAAGTAGTATTTCAAAGACAACATAATACAAATACAGTGCAAGTAAATGATGAACGTGTAACACCTTGTGTTGGGTGTGGGGATTCTGGATATAGAGTAAAGGTACATTTTGTGTAAGTGTCTCCATACCTCCAAAGGGGATAGAGTAGACGAAGGTGCCGGGAACCTGCTCCGCTGCTCTCTTGCACCACAGAGGGAAGTGGTCAGCGTTGAACACCCCCTCCTTATCCTCCGCCATCAGGAAGTCTCTGCTTTTCAGTTTAGGACTAGGCCACAGGAGGTTGGTGGCACCTTAATTGGGGAGAACGGGCTTGTGGTATTGGCTAGAGCGGAATAGATGGAATGGTATCAAATACATAAACACAAGGTTTCCATGTGTTTGATGCCATTCCATTTGCCCCGTTCCAGACATTATTATGAGCCGTCCTCCCCTCAGCAGCCTCCACTGGACTAGGCGTTATCTATGTCTGGGAAATGGGCCCACAGAGACACATGGCACTGAACCAGCCATCATGTCAACTTTCAGAAGGACATCAGAGAATTTATCAAGATAAATGGATAAATCAATAAATGTGCTGAAAAACGAAAGAAGCGTGTGTACCCTACTCTCAAAGCATCTCCCCTCACCTGAAGGGAGTTCCCTTGACTTCAGTGTAGAAGTAGTCATTGTGCATCTTCAGGAGTCTTTTCTGAAAACATGGAGAATGAGGACTCATCCAGTGGATCTCATTAAAAGTCAATGTCCGCGCCCCTGAGGAAATATAATTAGCATAATAAAAACATCCCCATTAAAAATCTGTCTGATTAAGCTAGAGATTTCTGTTTTGCATCGACTGCGTCTCAATCCACCGCATCCGCCGATGTCGGCCTTCCGAATCTGCGGTGGAAGGTGGCAGAGCTACAGAGGTGTTTGTCAGACTAGGAGACATCCCGCAAATCTGTCTTCTCACAAAATGTCTGTAGCGTCCGAACGGTTTGGCCTACAAACTCTAAGGAAAGATGAGATTCTCACAAACACGATGGTGTTCTCCGTTTTGCTCTACGACCCCCACAAGTGTCAGTCGGTACCACCGATCTGCCAACTTCTGTCTGTAGCGTCTGAACAGTTTAGCCTACACATTAATACAGGGTTTTCCAAACTGCTGATTCAAATAATTAACTAATCATCATGCTTTGATAATTTGAATCAGCTGTGTAGTGTTAGGGAAAAAACCAAAACGTGCACCCTTTGAGGTCCCGAGGACCGAGTTTGGGAAACTCTGCACTATGACCTCACCATCGAAAGGTGAGACTCTCACGAACACGTATATGTTGTTTGTTTTGCTCTAGGACACCCACCCCACAAGCCTCACAAGCCTCGTCTTAAGGTAGCCCGGTACCAATTAAAAAAAAAATGGAAGTACAGTTGAAGTCGGAAATGTACATACACTTAAGTTGGAGTCATTAAAACTAGTTTTTCAACCACTCCACACATTTCTTGTTAACAAACTATAGTTTTGGCAAGTCGGTTAGGACATCTACTTTGTGCAAGACACAAATAATTTTTCCAACAATTGTTTACAGACAGATTATTTCACTTATAATTCACTGAATCACAATTCCAGTGGGTCAGAAGTTTACATACACTCAAAAAATACTTTACATACACTAAGTTGAATGTTCCTTTAAACAGCTTGGAAAATTCCAGAAAATGATGTCATGGCTTTAGAAGCTTCTGATAGGCTAATTGACATAATTTGAGTCAATTGGAGGTGTACCTGTGGATGTATTTCAAGGCCTACCTTCAAACTCAGTGCCTCTTTGCTTGACATCATGGGAAAATCTAAAGAAATCAGCCAAGGATTCAGAAAACGAATTGTAGACCTCCACTAGTCTGGTTCATCCTTGGGGGCAATTTCCAAATGCCTGAAGGTACCATGTTCATCTGTACAAACAATAGAACGCAAGTATAAACACCATAGGACCACGCAGCCGTCATACCGCTCAGGAAGGAGACGCGTTCTGTCTCCTAGAGATGAACGTAGTTTGGTGTGAAAAGTGCAAATCAATCCCAGAACAACAGCAAAGGACCTTGTGCAGATGCTGGAGGAAACAGGTACAAAAGTATTTATATCCACAGTAAAACGAGTCCTATATTGACAAAACCTGAAAGGCCGCTCAGCAAGGAAGAAGCCACTGCTCCAAAACCACCATAAAAAAGCCAGACTACGGTTTGCAACTGCACATGGGGACTTTTTGGAGAAATGTCCTCTGGTCTGATGAAACAAAAATAGAACTGTTTGGCCATAATGACCATCGTTATGTTTGGAGGAAAAAGGGGGTTGCTTGCAAGCCGAAGAACACCATCCCAACCGTGAAGCACGGGGGTGGCAGCATCATGCTGTGGGGGTGCTTTGCTGCAGGAGGGACTGGTGCACTTCACAAAATAGATGGCATCATGAGGAAGGAAAATTATGTGGATATATTGAAGCAACATCTCAAGACATCAGTCAGGAAGTTAAAGCTTGGTCGCAAATGGGTCTTCCAAATGGACAATGGCCCCAAGCATACTTCCAAAGTTGTGGCAAAATGGCTTAAGGACAACAACGTCAAGGTATTGGAGTGGCCATCACAAAGCCCTGACCTCAATCCTATAGAAAATTTGTGGGCAGAACTGAAAAAGCATGTGCGAGCAAGGAGGCCTACAAACCTGACTCCGTTACACTAGCTCTGTCAGGAGGATTGGGCCAAAATTCACCCAATTTATTGTGGGAAGCTTCTGGAAGACTACCCGATACATTTGACCCAAGTTAAACAATTTAAAGGCAATGCTACCAAATACTAATTGAGTGTATGTAAACTTCTGACCCACTGTGAATGTGATGAAAGAAATAAAAGCTGAAATAAATCATTCTCTCTACTATTATTCTAACATTTCACATTCTTAAAATAAAGTGGTGATCCTAACTGACTTAAGACAGGGAATTTTTACTAGGATTAAATGTCAGGAATTGTGAAAAACTGAGTTTAAATGTATTTGGCAAAGGTGTATGTAAACATCCGACTTCAACTGTATGTATATATATATATATATATATATATATATATGTATGTATGTATGTATGCGTATATATATGTGTGTGTGTATATGTATATATGTGTATATACGTGTGTGTGTATATTTAAAATATGTTCTACGATAGGGTCTAGCTGTGTTTTGTGCTGAAGCGAGTTGGTGACGTTCCAAACTGTTTAACCATGTCCCCCCCCCCATGTAGGAGGCTCTGGAGGTGTGCCAGACACGTATCTCCAAGATGGAGCTGCAGCAGCAACAGCAGCAGGTGGTCCAGCTAGAGGGCCTAGAGAACGCCACGGCCCGGACCCTGCTGGGCAAGCTCATCAACGTGCTGCTAGCCGTCATGGCCGTGCTCCTGGTGTTCGTCTCCACCGTGGCCAACTGCGTGGTGCCCCTGATGAAGACGCGCAGCCGCACCTTCTCCACACTGCTCTTCGTCGTCCTCCTCGCCTTCCTGTGGAGGAACTGGGAGAAAATCTCGCAGTACCTGGATCGCTTCCTGTTGTCCCCGAGTTGACCTACGGGGGGGCTCTCTTAATAAATGACGAGGGGAGGCGACCTAGGGGTGGGGCTCCCGGAACAATGAGGGACGGAGAGGCGGGGCCTGGTGTGAGGGGAGGGGACTAACTAACAAACTCGTACACTGCCTCTGATGTAACTGTGGTGGCGCCAGCACAATGGGCGGGCTTAGCGGAAAAGAGGAGGATGAGGAGCCAGGAGAACTGCACACTTTTATTTCTCTCTCTCTTCAAACAGTGAAATTGTTTACATGTGGAAGATGTTTTATTGCTTTAGAATTGATTCAAGTGGTATTGAATTTGTTTCTTCATGTTATTGCAGTCATTAATGCAGATTCTTGAGGGCTTTCTCTTGTGGCTGGATACGGAAGGTAAACAGCTGGCATTTTGATGATCCACATGGCAAGTGTCTTTCCCTTTTTTCGCTCTCCTTTTCTCTAACCCCAAAATCTCTCCTTTCTCCCTTCCTTTCCTTACTCCCAATATGTTCTCTTCCTTTGTTTCTCTTCCTCTGCCCCTCTCTTTGCCCATTTCACCAAATCGCTCTTCTTTCTGGGAGGATTGATGTGACTAACTACAGTGCACTACTGAGGACAACATCTAATTTGTTCATCACTGGATCAAGCAAGTGATGGGTTCTTGACTTGTTTCTATTGGACGCGACGTTGGGCCTGATTGGATCAGGACACTGAGTCGGAATATGCTCAGCTTGAAGCCCTGCACTCTTGGCCCTGCCCCTGCAGAGACTAAACTGAATGAACATACTTGAAGAGCTGTGAAACTGCTCAGACTTTCAGTGCTTCCGTACTGTTTATTAGTGACAATGAAATGAAATGTTATTTTTTTAAACAAATAAAAATGCTGTTTTAAAAATGAAGGATTGACTTGTCATTGAGTCAACATCACCCAGTTTCTATTTCAACCTCATGTTTTTGTTGTGTAGCAAATATTACCTGTATTGTCAAGCTAGTCGAGTGACCGCTCTAACAATGTCCTCAAAAATGGAAGGCAGGCGGGACCATTCTAACGAATGAGAGGGCAGATACAGATATATAACTCATCTGTATCAGTGACAGCTTCAATGGCGTTGCCTATGCTCTCCATGTTAAAGTATTCAATTTTCTTCAATGGCAGATTTCTCCCAACTCAGGAATTCCCACCCGGTTGACTACGTTAAAATAGTGGAAGCCCTCCATGGCAATGTCCATAAGTATCACAACAGACACAACTCCAATATGTAGTTTTCAGTTGCAGAAATGCCTCGTGCGTCACTCTGCATAACCTAACAATTACAACAACAAAAAATTCGATCAAAATAAGCCCCACGTAGCAAATTGCCAATTATTTATTGACCAAATTTGACTCATTGACCCCCATACAAATTCCTCACGTCGTGGACAGATTCTGGGCAGAGTAAAACCTGGCTTTGTCTCTTCCCGTGTATCCTTTTTCAAATCCAGGCCTTGAGGTCCACAGCATTAATGATTTATTATTCTCCTTAGGGGTGGTTGAGTAGAAGCTGGTTAAACCTCCAGGGAATAAAGAACCAGGAGCACCACCGGACCGCAATGCTCTGTTTTGGGTACCTTTGATCAGGAATATCAAACTGTGTCCACAAGGTGGTGCAAGAACTAATTGGGTATTCAAACTGAAGTGGTACAACATGTTGCATTGCACCATTGTGGGCACTGACCCATAACAGAATAGTTTAATAATTTCCCATGGCTTCATAGTTATGGGAAATGTTAGTTTGAGATGGTTAGTTCTAACTGTACAGAAAGACTGCTGCTACCACAAACCAGCAGGACCAAAAATGCCACGGTGAAGAGAACAGCGAAAGACCAGTATAAGCCGTCCCTCAGGAGACTGGTACCAAGATGTCATGTCCAGTGTGCCGGGCTCAGATTGGTCTCAGCCATGTGTACACTCACTGTACCAGATTATCCCAATGAATCGTGTCATGGTCATCAACCTATGATGGACGAACAACGAAGTCTTGACTGTATAGAAAACACCTTTGCCATCAATATATTCTAGGAACAGGGGAGTCACTGTCCTAGTGATACAAGTAACCTGGCAGAAGAGGGTACTCATTAAGCAGGTATAAGAAACAACTTTTTAAAAAAGCATCAGTGAATCATTAAACATCTTCACAAACCCCTAGCTACCATCAACGCTTTTCTACAGGAAAAGTGGAGACTGCACAATTACATTTTACAGCAGCCAGGTCTACACTTAATACCACAAACAAGAACTTCAAAAAACAAACTGCTTTATTCAAAAACATACAAAGTGAATCTTTAAAACCAACATTTGGATAAAAGGAGTGCAGTCACTCTGCTGCTGCCCTCTTTTCTCGTTTCCCTGTGGTTTTAGCTTCAGGAGCAGCATTGTCCCCTTCATCACCCTCTGCAGGCTTCTGGGAAGCTTTGGCCTTTGCACCCTTCTTGGCTGCTCCTTCACCCTTGGCAGCTTTGGTAGTCTTCTGTGCTTTGGGTTGATCCTCAGCTCTCCCTCTGCCTCTTTGTCCTCTGCAGGCCTCTTTGACCTGGGCTTCTTAGCAGGGGACACCTTGGATGCAGATGCTTTTGCGGCCTTCCTGAGTTCTGCATCCTGATAGATAAATGACAGGTTTGCCAGACAATCACCCATTGAACATTTTAGGTTCATTTTAACCATAAAGCCCAAATAGGGAACAGTACCCATTATGACAAGTATTACAAAAATTCCCTATACACCAAAACCACTTGAACAATGCCAATAGTCAGAACATAACTAAAACCATACCTTCCTCTGAAGGTTTCTCCTGCTGCTTTTTCTTCTCAGCTCCAAGAAACAAGAGTTAGCAATGTATATAGACATGCCTACGCATGCAATCATGGACACCATGAGGAGAAGTGAGATACCCATACAAGTAATTGAATGAGCAATGTTACACCCTCCATTGCAATGGGTGTAGCTCAATAACAATAATCCCATACAAGTGGGCAGACTATAGGGTGATCATAAAACTCTCAACCACAAATGCAGGGTTTTTGTAATTAAACTTTGTACAGCTGTCAAAAACTTAAAACAAAAGGTCAAAGATAAATATTTTACTCAGACAGACATGTTAGTCTGTTGGTTTTAAAAATCAAATTGACGCCAATAATGATGCAAAATAATATATGTTAAAGACATAGCTTTAATGACTGATGTGGTTCTCTGTAGCCCAACTGGTAGAGCACGCGCTTGTAATGCCAAGGTAGTTGGTTCGATCCCCGGGACCACCCATACACAAAAAATGTATGCACGCATGACTGTAAGTCGCTTTGGATAAAAGCGTCTGCTAAATGGCATATTCTTATTATTATAAATGATTCTGAATGTTCAGCCCCCCTGTCCTCTGCAACATTAGCCCACACTTGCCATATGAGACATCTGTGGTTTTCCTGTGAACAAGCTCCACATCTACTTCTCTATTGAAATATTTATTCTATGTCCCAGTCACAGCCACCATATTCTGTGAAGTCAGACTAACAGTATGTATGTAGCTCTCTAAAAAATGGCATTCTTCATCCCTGATATGGCTGGTCATCTGTTTTTGGTCATCCTCCTTTTCGGTGAGTTATTCCTCCATTCCAAATTCCATCATCTGTTTGTGCTACACGATATTCCTCTTCTTCTTCTTTCCCCTCTTTTAGTCTTTTACTTTAGGAACTCTTGATATTTCTACATTTTATGGTTATAATAAGTGTGTCTTATTCCATTGATCATCCTATTGATAAATGTTTCTCTGTCATTATTTTACATTTTGTTCAGCTAAGAAGGACCACTTCTTGATAACATGGCCGTGAATGCATTACAGGCTATTCTGCTTCGCCAACTTGTGTAAAGTGTTCCCCTCTCATGTTTTCTTATTTTTCATAATAGTAAAAAGAGCATGATAATGACCCATTTTGTTATTTCTAGATACCTTCCAATACATCAAAGGCCAAGGTCAGTATCATTATTCTGAATTTAAAGCTGCAATATGTAATTTTTTGGGCTACCAGACAATTTCAAATAGAATTGTGAGTTATAGATCTGTCATCCGCATTGAAAGCAAGTCTAAGAAGCGGTAGGTCTGTTCTATGTGCGCTATTTCTATGCTTCCCGTTTTTAAGTTTTGTTTTTGCTTCTTTTACTTTCTGTTTTGTACACCAGCTTCAAACAGCTGATAATACAATATTTTTGGTTATGGAAAATATATTTCACAGCGGTTTAGATGGTTCAATGATTCTCTACACTATACTTGCTTGTTTTGTCACAAACTGAAATTAGGCGAAATATTAGAATTTTAGCAACCAGGAAATGGCGGAGAGATTTCTGTTTAGTGCATCTTTAAACTGTAATGATTTTCAATTTTAAACAATTCAGTTAACTATTTTTACTACATAATATTACCACCAATCAATCAAAGTGATCATTATCCACTGTAAATCAAAATGGCAACTTTGTCGTTCTAATTACCTTGTTAACCTCAAATACATAACTTTAGAGACTGCCATGTGGGGAGTCATAAGTGGCTTGTTTCATGTTATTTATTGATACCATGTCTTGTTTTGAGGTGTTTTGACTGATTTCATGTCAATGCTAATATGGCAAAAATGCGCTAGCTAGCTAACCAAAAACTGTACCTTAACGATGTATTTGAGAGACAACAAGCGCTCATTGTGCAAATTAATGTATATTTTCAATAAACAATAGAGACGAAATACAATTGAAATGTTGTTTCTATAGAGATAAATAGTAATCGCGTCTTTTTGTAGGCAATAACTCCGCCATGGTTCGTTGGACAAAGCCTATGAGGAAAATGTATGTGGTTTTTGGAGGGTTTTTAGATAAACACCGAAAATAAGGTCTGTGGTAAACAGAGGCTTAGGATATCTTATACGTTTTGTTCTATGAGATCATCTTCATCAGCTAACATCACTTTTTGTGAATTTTGAAGAATTTATGTAATAATAAAAAACACATAAATCACATAAAGACTTCATAATTCATAAAGGTCATGTTAACTGACTGCTATTATCTCATAGAATGAAACGTATAAGATCTCATAAGCCTGTGTTAAATTCAGACCTTATTTTCAGCGTTTATTCCAAAACCCTATTCTTTCCCCATTAATTTTTCCCATAAGAATGGCTGAACGAACCAGAGGGCCGTTTGGTATACTCGGTGTAGTACTTTGGTATACACAAATCTAGGGTTGGTACCCAAGCCGGCTGGTCAATCATTCTAAATGTTCCATTGCCATGATGGCTGTCAACGTTCTTATCCCTTGCTTGCTAGCTAGGCAACTTCAGCTAACACAGTCACGTCAAACAGTGCAGCCAGAATACCAGCAAAGAAGCTGCATTTGCGTTTGTTTAAGCTGTTTTCTATTGATTTTTTTGGGGGGATACATCCATAACAATGAGCTAATGACTCGATGCGCGATTTTGCCTGGCATAGAAAATGTGCTCTCTCTCCAGGACACTATTCAGAATAGCTAGCCAACTACACAGCTAACATAATCACTTCAAACTGAAGCTGGAATGACAGCAAACTAGCTGGATTTTGTGTTCTTTATATATATCCATAAAAATTATACTGATTCATGATTTCGACTGGCTGAGAAAAGCTGCCAGACTGTCTCATCCCGACACATTCGTTTATTACTATGGGACAGCTGGAGATCGAATTTCAAATATTAGCGTTAAAAGATTTGGCATGGGTCCTCAGATCCTCAAAAAGTTTTACAGCTGCACCATCTAGAGCATCCTGACTGGTTGCATCACTGCCTGGTATGGCAACTGCTCGGCCTCCGACTGCAAGGCACTACAGAGGGTAGTGCGTATGGCCCAGTACATCACTGGGGCCAAGCTTCCTGCCATCCAGGACCTCTATACCAGGCGGTGTCAGAGGAAGGCCCTAAAAAGTGTCATAGACTCCAGCCACCTTAGTCATAGACTGGTCTCTATGCTACCGCACGGCAAGCTGTACCGGAGTGCCAAGTCCAGGTCCAAGAGGCTTCTTAACAGCTTCTACCCGCAAGCCATAAGACTCATGAACAGTTAATCATGGCTACCCAGACTGTTTATTATCTATGCATAGTGAATTTAACTCTACCCACATATACTTCACAACACAAAATAATCTGAAACACAACCAAAACAAACAGCAAATGTATCCAACAAATTTGTAGAGTCACAAGCTTGATGTAGTCATTTCGTGCTATGAATGTTGGACCATATACTTTTGCTCCCCTAAAATGGGGGGACTATGTACAAAAAATGCTCTAATTTCTGAACGGTTCACCCGATATGGATGAAAACATCCATTACACGCAAATTCAAGTTGACAGTCTGCACTTTATTGAGTATTGTAAGTATTGAGCCAAAATAATAATAAATGCTTCACTGTCCCAATAATTATGGAGGGCACTGAATTCACTGCAGTATTAAGGCTAACATTGAGTTTATGAATTATGGGCTAATATGCATATGCTTCTAACTTAGGCTATAGGCTACATCTCGAGTCTGTCTTAATTGTTCTGTTGCTCAACCTGTCCTCTCTGCTGCCACGGCTATTCCTTTTAAATCTTGTGGAGTCCCAGGAAAAGTCAGACTACAAAAACTTGTTGGTGTCACGTTCGTGATATGCATTCATATTTATTTACGTACTGAACACACGACAAAACAACAAACGAAACGTGAAGTCCAAGGTAGACAAATAACATACCTCACACGGAACAAGATCCCACAACAGACTGGTGCCAAAAGGCTGCCTAAGTATGGTCCCCAATCAGAGACAATGAGCTACAGCTGCCCCTGATTGGGAACCACACCGGCCAACATAGATCTAAACGATCTAGAACTAAACATAGAAAAACAACATAGAAACTACACACCCTGACTCAACATTTGAGAGTCCCCAGAGCTAGGGCGTGACAGTACCCCCCCCCCAAAGGTGCGGACTCCGACCGCGCAACCTAAACACAACAGGGTAGGGGCCGGGTGGGCATTCCGCCTCGGAGGCAGATCCGGCTCCGGGCGTGACCACCACCTACTCTCCACCTCCCCGTTGCGCCCCTGGTCTGGTCTGGACCTCGGCGCGCTGACTGGAGCTGGACCCGACGACGGTGGATCGAACTGCTCTGGCTCCAGGGTGGAGCCGCTGACCGGGGCTGGATCAGGCACCGGTGGAGCGGACTGCTCTGGCTCCGGAGTGGAGCCGCTGACCGGTGCCGGACCAGGCACCGGTGGAACAGGCACGGGCCGTGCCGGACTGGACAAACGCACCACTGGCTTGGTGCGGGGAGCAGGACAGGGCCGGACCTGGCTGATGACGCGCACCCCTGGCTTGGTGCGGGGAGCAGGAACGGGCCGGACTGCGCTGACGACACGCACCACTGGCCTGGTGCGGGGAGCAGGAACGGGCCGGGCTGACGACGCGCACCACTGGCTTGGTGCGGGGAGCAGGAACGGGCCGGACTGGGCTGACGACGCGCACCACTGGCTTGGTGCGGGGAGCAGGAACGGGCCGGACTGGGCTGATGACGCGCACCACTGGCTTGGTGCGGGGAGCAGGAACAGGCCGGGCCGGGCTGGCGACGCGCACCACTGGCTTGGTGCGGGGAGCAGGAACGGGCCGGGCTGACGACGCGCACCACTGGCTTGGTGCGGGGAGCAGGAACGGGGCGGACTGGGCTGACGACGCGCACCACTGGCTTGGTGCGGGGAGCAGGAACAGGCCGGGCCGGGCTGGCGACGGGAACCACTGGCTTGATGCGAGGAGCAGGAACAGGCCGAACCGTACTGGGAACACCCACCACTGGCTTAGTGCGGGAATCAGGAACGGGCCGGACCGGACTGGCGACACGCACCACTTGATTGGTGCGAGGAGCGGGACTGGGTTCCTTCATTAACCCCCGCTCCTTCTGCTGCCTAACCAGCTCCTCTTGCCGTGCCTCTACACTTTCCTTCTGTTCCCTCTGAACCAATGACCCCCTTAACCTGGCGGCCTCCTCTGCTAAACGGCTGAACCGCTCTATCGCGGCCTCCTGCTGCCTCGTCGTCCACGGCGTGAGCCCCCCCCTAAAAATGTATTGGGCTTGTCTCTCCCCCGTGATCATGGCCTCCATCCCTCTTGCCAGACTCTCGTCATCTCCTCCCAAGTCCATCCTCTCTCCTCGTCACGCTGCTTGATCCAGGCTTGGTGGGATCTTCTGTCACGTTTGTTACTTAACGAGAAGGACCAAGGCGCAGCGTGATATGCATTCATATTTATTTACGTACTGAACACACGACAAAACAACAAACGAAACGTGAAGTCCAAGGTAGACAACTAACATACCTCACACGGAACAAGATCCCACAACAGACTGGTGCCAAAAGGCTGCCTAAGTATGGTCCCCAATCAGAGACAACGAGCTACAGCTGCCCCTGATTGGGAACCACACCGGCCAACATAGATCTAAACGATCTAGAACTAAACATAGAAAAACAACATAGAAACTACACACCCTGACTCAACATTTGAGAGTCCCCAAAGCCAGGGCGTGACAGTTGGACACTTATTTATACTTGTTTTCTGTAGCCTATTGTAGCCTATTGAAGGAGAGATGCATGCTTGCTCTTGCTTGCTGAATGTAAAATAGGGTACAGCATTAACGGGCGGGGAGTTGGAGAAGCCCATATTTTCCGATAGTAGGCCTATCTTAACACCGGGCTACATCCTGACAAAATAGGCCTACACCATATGAGTGGCCTGCTAATGTACCTTTCTGGACCTGCTAAATCTAAACTATCGAGAATGGACCCAAACTGATCCAAATTGTTACATAATCAGGCCTAGGTTGTTGGCCTATGCAGTTATTTAGGCATGAAACAAAACAGGACGCATGAGCGGTTATTCAAATTAGCACTGCAGTTTACAACCTATGTAGAATAATTGTGTATTCACTTGATAACAATAATACATTCTTCATTGCACTGTGTTGTTGTAGCCCAGGTATAATAATTTTCTTGTCTAAAAACGTAGGCCTGATCAATAGTGGAGCTTTGCGAGCCTGAGGACCACATAGCACAGCGTTGAGAAACGCACTACAGATCAACCATTTCATAACGTGTTAATTTATTTGACAGGTAAATATTTAGCAAACATTCCTAATATTTAACTAATGAATGGCCTAATATCTAGCTAATACTTAGCTTCTTACTTCGGCTACACATCACTAGCCACTCTTCCAGCTGTTCCCGTTCGCAACAGGCTATAGGCTACGCATGCCTCTCCGCAATGGGCCATTCCTATAGGCTGCAAAAGCTATAGGACATTTATTTTGATAATTGTTTATACTAGGCCTAATAGCCTATTTGGGGAAAGAAGCAGGCTTGCTCTTGCTAATTGCTGAATCTAAAACAGGCCTACAGCATAGACAATGTATGTCGGGAAAAGTTGAGGAGAGAAAATGCATTGGTGTGATCGCTTTTGGCAGGTTATGATAACATTGTTGCACTGATGTATTGCAAATAGTTGCACAGGACACACACAGATGAGCGCAGTCAAAAAAAAGACCCAAAAGGCATTGACAACCATTAGCAAAATGGAAATCACTTGCAAACCACTTGAGCAAGGAGGCAATGACATGCTGTAAAAGATTAGCAGGCTAAACAGCGTTTGTTGTTGAATTGCTACATTTAAATACTATATTATTTTTCATTAGGTCTACATGTAGCCTACATTGAAGTATTATTTGTAGTTGTCACTGACAATGAACACACCCTGAAAGCACTGAATGGTCTGAACCAGTATCTGTGCGTTAGAGACCTCATGAATGGTCTTGTGTTACCACCTAATTAATAGGCAGCATGCAGTAGGATGCGTTGATCAGTTGATTGACAGGTGTAGGACTGTAGAACGATAAACTATCAATTTTCCTCTAGTATGGATGCTCACCAACGTTTTATAGTTATGTAGCCTATAGTTTATCATTATAGTTTTTGTTATAGTTATTGGCTTGGATGGCCCGGGCCTTAACACAACACAACTAACGTTTTAATCACAACAGAACTAGCCTAGGCTACTAATAGGTATAGCTAACGTTACCGAACTTGAATGAAATAAATATAAAATTACACTTATACTTGTTTACTTGACATTTATACTCTATAAATGGACTCTTTTAAATAATTTACTCTGGCAAGTTTGCCACCAGCGCGCTGCAGTAGGTAAGTCAAGCGGAAGTCGAATCCATCACTTCCGTTATTTGGCTGTGCCCATATAGCAACGTTCGAAAATGAGGCACATATGTTCTGGTGGAAGGATTAAATAAAGCAAATTTACTCATTACAACAACGTCTTTAATGAAAACATGTCCTTAATCTTTTTTTTTTTTATGTTGGCAACCATTTTATAAAAGCAAAATGACCCTCGACCCCGGGGATTATTGTGTGATAACTCCCTCCTAAGGGCTGTTCCTGGCACAGGTTCTCATGGTTTATTGCTGAAATAGTCAACAGTGACTTCATTTTTTTTGTCTTTCAAACTTATATAATATTAAGTGGTACAGTATCTATATGAGTGGATGCTGCTGAGGGGAGGACGGTTCATAATAATGGCTTGAATGGATTGAATGGAATGGCATCAAACATATGGAAACCATGTTTGATGTATTTGATACCATTCCACTTATTCCGCTCTAATCATTACCACGAGCCCGTTCTCCCCAATTAAGATGCCACCAACCTCCTGTGATCTATATGAGTAGTTAAACATTGAACATTAATTCATAATTAAATTAAAAGAGACACTCCATCATCCCTCTGATCTCACAGATCTTCCCCAGCCCAGTCTAACAGTGATTCCTGCAGTCATCAAAGAGAGAGACTCAGTTCAGATGAACTGTCAGACTCCTCCATCTGTCTCTGAGTGTTACTTCAAAATAGAGGGGCAAGTGGAATTTACCCTACCATCACCCTGTCAACAGACACTCACAGGAACACTACTGTTGAGGTGGACAGGTCAGAGCTCACCAGCTGAGGTCAAAATACAATGTCAGTACAATGATACAGGTTCACAGTTTAGATCCATATACAGTGAGCCTTCTACAGTCACAATTCAGGGTAAGAAGATTGTTTTTAATGGTTGTAAACTATTTACTGTTGTGCCATGATTACCATGTTCCTCTTGGGATATTTTATCATACTGTTTGTTGTAATAAGCTATTACATGAAGTAATCAAGCAATATATGATATCTCCTTAATTTCCCATAATGTCGCTACATGAGATAATTGACTCAAGATCCTTAAGTCTAAAATAACAAGGAGGGATTAGGCTGTCAGTAAATTTCTCAAAACCACAAAATGCTAAATGCTTAATTCCCCTATTCTCACAGACCATCCTCAGCTGACAGTGAGTTCTACAGTCATCAGAGTGACAGAATCAGTTCAGCTGAGTTGTGAGACTCCTCCATCTCTCCATGTGTCTCACTGTTACTTCTACATAGAGGGGGTGAAGGATCTTCCAGACTCATCGTGTACGCAGACAATAACAGGAACTGAGCTGCTCAAGAGGGCGGGTTCAACAATTCCAGCTGTGGTCAAAGTGAAATGTTACTACTCTATAAGGAAGTCTCACATATCTCCTTTCAGTGACCCTGTCTCAGTCACTGTTCAGGGTAAGTAGGTGGTTTGTAAAATTATACACTTCACTGTTATACTGTATGCTCATTATGCTTGTTCAGAAAATTAGATCTTATGTCATATTTCACCAATGTCTTCAATTCACATAATAGGTCTTACTGTAGGTTTTACTGTACAATGTAAACATGAATACTGATGTAGTTGAAAATGAAGAGTTCGACAGTATTTATAGATTTTACATACTGTTAGTATGTATGGATTACCTGTAATGTTTTTAAATGCAACAATCAAAGAAGCATACTCTATTCTTCTGATCTCACAGACCCACCTCCTCCCAGGCTGACAGTCAGTTTTACAGTAATCAGAGAAAGAGACTCCTCCATCTGTCTCTGTGTCTCCCAAACTAACACAGCAGTTCATTCCCGATCGGTGGCCAATGTTCATTCGGTTCTTTCTGATCAGGGTTAGTTTGTTCGGTTCTACCCAAGCAGGGTTCGTTCGGCTCTACCTGAGCAGGGTTTGGTTCTTCCTCCCGAGCAGGGATCGTAAGTCGATGGCTGGTCTGGTAGTCGATGGCTGGTCTGGTAGTCGATGGCTGGTCTGGTAGTCGATGGCTGGTCTGGTAGTCAGACCCGATGGCTGGTCTGGTAGTCGATGGCTGGTCTGGTAGTCGATGGCTGGTCTGGTAGTCGATGGCTGGTCTGGTAGTCGATGGCTGGTCTGGTAGTCGATGGCTGGTCTGGTAGTCGATGGCTGGTCTGGTAGTCGATGGCTGGTTCGGTGTTCAACGGCAGGTCGCCTACTGTCCTACGCTCCGCACCAGCCCAGCTGCGTGGTAGAGTTGGGTTTAGCCTATCACAGCAGCGTCGGGCGTGTCCCCAGTGTCTGTAGTCGTGGGAGACACAAAACATACAATTAGAGCATGTACTGGCCAACAATTGGGGTCACAGTCACATGTTTGAAACAAGCACTTTCCTTTAGTAGTGCTATAGAGAGCGTTGTGATTTGTGTCTTTCCCACAGCAGGGGACCAGCGGAGAGGAGCAGTGAGTCGGTCGAGAGGTCACTGGTCCAGTTCCTTTTAACTCTAGTTCTGGGGCGTGTTTAGTAATTTGTTTGGGGAGGGAGGAGTTGATAGAGAATTAACAACAGCTGTCTCAATGTCACTTTAGTCCATGCTAATCTGTGGAATCACAGGACACCATACAAGCAGGCAAAATAGTGCATGCGATTCCATTTGATTTCACACCGGAGAATGTAAGGAATTAAGTGAAAGTCACACAGCACACAGCACACATGATTTAAATGGCACTCATAAATATGCATGACAAACTATTCAGACACCTTCTATAGCAGGTAGGCTACACATTTGTTATTTTATAGTGGCACTGCTGTTATTTTAAAACATAGCAGGTTTCAGCAATAAGAATAGTTGTGTAAATTAAGCTGTTCTGTTAGATAATTAAGCAGTTCTATAGATAGGACACCAGCCTCAACACCAATGCCTGGGATCATCAGCACAAGTAATATCATTTCTGTGTTCATCAAGTCGAGTGTTTAGATCGTATCTATGCACTGTTATGCTTCTGCTGTTAGATAACATGGTGATCTTATTCTAGGAAGCTGACAACAACAATCAACACCTTATCTGTCCTGAAAGACTTGATCACTTTATGAATTGGTCTTATCATCTCTATAATGAGGAGAAATATAATCTACCTGGGTTTGAAGCAATCTATCCATAGTGATTTTTATAGTCCTACTTTGCCCACTTTGAAAAGACAAGTCATAAAGATATTTAAAAAGGCCAACAACAACATAATGATCATGAAGAAAATGAAAACTTCATTAATATGTCTTCTCAGTGGGTTTGACTCCAGGTCCTAGATCTACTTTGCCGGCCACCACGGCAGTGAGTCCTACAGAAGGTGTGTTGGTCCTCTAAATCACCATCTCTGCAAATACCAATTGTACAGTCAAGGGTTTAGATTACGGGCCTGTAAAATTAAGTGACCAACATTTTCATGTAAAACCTTATTCTTGTGTAATCATATTGCTTCTCACTAGTTTCAACTGTTACTTCTACTTTGACCCCAGACACCACAGTGAGACCAACTACCAGTAAGTAGGCCCACTAAGTTTAACCTAGTTTGCAATTACAATATTTCTGTTCACATTAATTCACTAAAGCTCCAACCTGTTTACTAATAGACCTATTCATAGCTGCTTGTAATTTCAGTCCAGATTTGTGTACTTTTAGTCCATCTGATTTGTAGGTAATGTGTAGTGTACTTCTCTTTTCTGCTTATTGAATGACCTCAGATATTAAATGAATTTACATTTGTTTTTGTGTAATATGAGTCATCTCTTCTCACCAGGTTTGACCTCCCCTTTGACCCCCAGCACGGCATTGAATCCTACATCAGGTCTCTTAGTCATATTTATCTAGTTAGCAAATATAAGTAAAACAAATAGATTAGCTAGGTTTTTGTACATTTTTTTCCCATCACAAATTTGCCTCATTACAAAAAGAGGTTGATATTTGATTGAATAAAATCATCCCATTTAGATGTATTTGTGTATAATCCGATCCAATGATTTGCTTTGCATCAGGGTCGACTGTTTGTTGTACCTTGACCACTGACACCCCAGCGAGTCCAACGGAAAGTAAGTATAGCCAATAGATTTAATTTAGTTTGCAAAATATTTTTGTTTACTAAAGCATGAACCAGTTTTGCAAATATAGCCAAATGTAAATTCAGTCAAGGGTTTAGGATTAATCAAACAATTTGTCTCTGTCACGATCGTTAGACGGAGTAGACCAATGCGCAGCGTTAGTTGCAAACATACTTAAACTTTATTATCTTTAGTGATAATATAACAACAAAACAACAAACGAAACGTGCAGTCCTACGGTTTACACAACCAACACGGAAACAAACCAAACGGAAACAAGATCCCACAAACACAAAGGGAAAACAGACTGTTTAAATATGGTTCCCAATCAGAGACAACCAGCCACAGCTGACACTCGTTGCCTCTGATTGAGAACCACACTGGCCAAAATAGAAATATAACACAAAGACCTACAACACAGAACTAGAACACATAGAATCTACACACCCTGGCTCAACATATAGAGTCCCCAGAGCCAGGGTGTGACAGTCTCATTATAGAAATATGTACATAACTCTGTTATTAAACTGTCTTTCTCTTTTGCATGTGCCCAGGAGGTCAAAGCTCCACAGAAAGTGATGTGGAATCAAACAGTCAAGAAAGCATTCTGGGTAAGTATCCTTTTCTAGCTGTCTTTTCTCACACATATGAAAACAGAGCTGTGCACATTTTATCAGAAGAACAATGTGGTCATCAAGAGCTAATGACTTCTCTCGATGTCATCATGTCACCAAATAGTGGCACAATTATGGCAGGCAGCAGTGGGTGTGGCTTCTGGAGTGGGCGTGTTCCTTGTAGGATTGACAGCTGTCTGTCTCTGCAGGAGGACCAGTGAGTACATTCGATTCTGCATATCATTTTACTTTTAAGTCATTTAGCAGACACTCTTTTCCAGAGCAACTTACAGTTACTGAATGCATACATATTTTTTTCATACTGGCCCCCCGTGGGAATCGAACCCACAACCCTGACGTTGCAAACGCCATGCTCTACCAACTGAGCTACACGGGACATTCATTTGAAAATGTACCATGCTGACATTAATATAAGTACCTTTGGCATTATTTAATTTATCAACTCCTTTGGATCATATTGTATAGGGTAGGCTATAATCAATATAATTAATTTAGCCTCATTTGTTTTTCAGAGAAAAACAATTCTCAGAGGTAGGAATTCCCCTTGTTTGGGATATTGTATGATGCAGATTCTATCAATCTTTCTATCAACCTTTAGTTCTGTATTGTCCATGATGAGATGTTCTTACCACAACCTTCTTATACTTGTATTTCGTATAGACCTACAGCCAGACAGGATGATCACAGCCAATGTATGTTCCAAACAAAATACATCAAACACTGCACACACTACTAACACAACTACACACATACATGTACAAACACTCATTCAATTTTCATTGTGTTTGTGTTGTAGATGATTTGGTGTCTATGGGAGTGGTGAGCAGTGGAGGCATGGTGAGTATTCTAGACATTACAGTGGTATCTATGCACATATACCCCTCTGACAGAGGAGACTGGTGGGAGGAGTTATGGGAGGACGGGCTCATTGTAATGGCTGGAATGGAATCAATGGATTGGAGTCAAACAAATCAAATACATGGATCCCACGTGTTTGACTCCATTCCATTGCAGCCATTACAATGAGCCCGTCCTCCTATAACTCCTCCCACCAGCCTCCTCTGCCCTCTGACTGTCTGATATGAGGTTCAAGACCTTAATGTTACATTAGTAGTGCTTCAACATATGAATGTTCAAAGTATCGAACCAACAGCTATATTTATTTACAGATGTATATGGTAATTTATATTTATTACCAAATAAGATGTTTTCACCTGAAATAATTTCCTAATACATTAATTAATGTAAACCTTGTAGATTTGTTCCTAAGTAGGTACAGAGTTCAGTCGTATAAACTATTTTTGATCAAATAACCTACCATTGGATATGGGTTGACCTCAAAATGACAAAACCCACAAACACTTCCTGTGATACAAAGGAGGGTGCAGTTCATGTTACGAGTTAGAGAGTAGAATAGACAGAGTTTGTTAGACTGGAGCATAAAAAGTCTCTCTCTCTCTTTTCTCTCTCTTTTTCTCCCTCTCTCTCTACTACAGGTGGATTCAGGAGATGCTGGAATCTATTGCCAGATCACTTCTGTACAGTCCACATTCATGCTCTCAGGTTTGTCCCTCAGAACTCAAGACCATCTGCAAGTACACAGCTACTGTACATGTTTAGTCAGCATTTTAAACTTTGGGCCTAACCATATCAACAAGCATATATGGCACTTAAAACAGAAATGTGTCAGAGCATCTGTGGAGCGTGAGAATAGAGCTGTAGATCTGCAGGGTGGTTTGAACCATGAGGAGAAGTGTGAAATGACATCAAGCCCTGTTACTTGCACTTCTTCTGTTTTGCTGTTACTAACGCAAAATGGCAACTCGACTAAGTAACACACATGCAAGGTGCACATGCAATATACACATGACCCCCCCCCCAAACACACACTCATACATACACTACCGGTCAAAAGTTTTAGAACACCTACAGTGAGGGAAAAAAGTATTTGATCCCCTGCTGATTTTGTATGTTTGCCCACTGACAAGGAAATGATCAGTCTATAATTTTAATGGTAGGTTTATTTGAACAGTGAGAGACAGAATGTTATAAATTGATTTGCATTTTAATGAGGGAAATAAGTATTTGACCCCCTCTCAATCAGAAAGATTTCTGGCTCCCAGGTGTCTTTTATACAGGTAACGAGCTGAGATTAGGAGCACACTCTTAAAGGGAGTGCTCCTAATCTCAGCTTGTTACCTGTATAAAAGACACCTGTCCACAGAAGCAATCAATTAATCAGATTCCAAACTCTCCACCATGGACAAGACCAAAGAGCTCTCCAAGGATGTCAGGGACAAGATTGTAGACCTACACAAGGCTGGAATGGGCTACAAGACCATTGCCAAGCAGCTTGGTGAGAAGGTGACAACAGTTGGTGCGATTATTCGCAAATGGAAGAAACACAAAAGACCTGTCAATCTCCCTCGGCCTGGGGCTCCATGCAAGTTCTCACCTCGTGGAGTTGCAATGATCATGAGAACGGTGAGGAATCAGCCCAGAACTACACGGGAGGATCTTGTCAATGATCTCAAGGCAGCTGGGACCATAGTCACCAAGAAAATAATTGGTAACACACTACGCCGTGAAGGACTGAAATCCTGCAGCGCCCGCAAAGTCCCCCCTGCTCAAGAAAGCACATATACATGCCCGTCTGAAGTTTGCCAATGAACATCTGAATGATTCAGAGGAGAACTGGGTGAAAGTATTGTGGTCAGATGAGACCAAAATGGAGCTCTTTGGCATCATCTCAACTCGCCGTGTTTGGAGGAGGAGGAATGCTGCCTATGACCCCAAGAACACCATCCCCACCGTCAAACATGGAGGTGGAAACATTATGCTTTGGGGGTGTTTTTCTTCTAAGGGGACAGGACAACTTCACCGCATCAAAGGGACGATGGACGAAAATGGGTCGTGGATGGGTATTCCAGCATGACAATGACCCAAAACACACGGCCAAAGCAACAAAGGAGTGGCTCAAGAAGAAGCACGTTAAGGTCCTGGAGTGGCCTAGCCAGTCTCCAGACCTTAATCCCATAGGAAATCTGTGGAGGGAGCTGAAGGTTCGAGTTGCCAAATGTCATCCTCGAAACCTTAATGACTTGGAGAAGATCTGCAAAGAGGAGTGGGACAAAATCCCTCCTGAGATGTGTGCAAACCTGGTGGCCAACTACAAGAAACGTCTGACCTCTGTGACTGCCAACAAGGGTTTTGCCACCAAGTACTAAGTCATGTTTTGCAGAGGGGTCAAATACTTATTTCCCTCATTAAAATACAAATCAATTTATAAAAATTTTCACATGCGTTTTTCTGGATTTTTTTGTTGTTATTCTGTCTCTCACTGTTCAAATAAACCTACCATTAAAATTATAGACTGATCATTTTTTTGTCAGTGGGCAAACGTACAAAATCAGCAGGGGATCAAATACTTTTTTCCCTCACTGTACTCATTAAAGGGTTTTTCTTTAATTTTAAAATTTTCTACATTGTAGAATAATAGTGAAGACATCAAAACTATGAAATAACACATATGGAATCATGTAGTAACCATAAAACTGTTAAACAAATCAAAATATATTTTATATTCAAATAGCCACCCTTTGCCTTGATGACAGCTTTGCACACTCTTGGCATTCTCTCAACCAGCTTCATGAGGTAGTCACCTGGAATGCATTTCAATCAACTGGTGTGCCTTCTTAAAAGTTAATTTGTGGAATTTCTTTCCTTCTTAATGCGTTTGAGCCAATCAGTTGTGTTGTTACAAGGTAGGGTGGTATACAGAAGATAGCCCTATTTGGTAAAAGACCAAGTCCATATTATGGCAAGAACAGCTCAAATAAGCAAAGAGAAACGACAGTCCATCATTACTTTAAGACATGAAGGTCAGTCAATACGGAACATTTCAATAACTTTGAAAGTTTCTTCAAGTGCAGTCGCACAAACCATCAAGCGCTATGATGAAACTGGCTCTAATGAGGACCGCCACAGGAAAGGAAGACCCAGAGTTACTTCTGCTGCAGGGGATAAGTTCATTAGCGTTATCACTCTCAGAAATTGCAGCCCAAATAAATGCTTCACAGAGTTCAAGTAACAGACACATCTCAACATCAACTGTTCAGAGGAGACTGTGTGAATCAGGCCTTCATGGTACCCTTGCTGCAAAGAAACCACTACTAAAGGACACCAATAAGAAGATACTTTCTTGGGCCAAGAAACACGAGCAATGGACATTAGACCGGTGGAAATGTGTCCTTTGGTCTGGAGTCTAAATTTGAGATTTTTGGTTCCAACCGCTGTGTCTTTGTGAGACGCGTGTGGGTGAATGGATTATCTCCGCATGTGTATTTCCCACCATAAAGCTTGGAGGAGGAGGTGTTATGGTGTGGGGGTGCTTTGCTGGTGACACTGTCTGTGATTTATTTAGAATTCAAGGCACACTTAACCAGCATGGCTACCTCAGCATTCTGCAGCGATACACCATCCCATCTGGTTTTGGCTTAGTGGGACTATCATTAGTTTTTCAACAGGACAATGACCCAAAACACACCTCCAGGCTGTGTAAGGGCTATTTTACAAAGAAGGAGAGTGATGGAGTGCTGCATCAGATTACCTGGCCTCCACCATCCCCTGACCTCAACCAAATTGAGATGGTTTGGGATGAGTCGGACGGCAGAGTGAAGGAAAAGCAGCCAACAAGTGCTCAGCATATGTGGGAACTCTTTCTAGACTGTTGGAAAAGCATTCCAGGTGAAGCTGGTTGAGAGAATTCAACGAGTGTGCAAAGCTGTCTTCAAGGCAAAGGGTGGCTATTTGAAGAATCTCAAATATAAAATATATTTGTTTAACACTTTTTTGGTTACTACATGCTTCCAGGTGTTATTTCATAGTTTTGATGTCTTCACTATTATTCTACAATGTAGGAAATAGTACAAATAAAGAAAAACCCTTTAATTAATAGGTGTTCTAAAACCTTTGACTGGTAGTGTACATACACAACCTCTTATTCATGGAATTGTCTCTCTTTGTGATGTGCAGGTCCCATTGATGTGGATACACAGCCATTTGCAAATGAAGATGTAAGTACAGCACAAATAATTGCACGGAGTACAGTTATATCGGTTGTCCTATTCATTATATTGTATTATATTGTTATATTATTATTATTATTATATATAGTATTGTTTTCACAGACAGACTAAGTAGAGGATTAAAGTATCTCTCTCTCTCTCGCTCTCTCTCTCACACTGTGTTTTATGACTTTCAATTTAAGACTGGCGTTACATCCTCATAAAATACCCCTTATGAATTACATTTACAGTACTGTAGATTTGAAGCCCTAAAGTAAATCTGTTTATTTTCTCTAGTCTGATACGTACCATGTATACAACTCAATCCCTGACAGACCAGCAACCTCAGCCCAGCCGGATGGGTTTTACAGTCTGCAGACACACTGAAACTACACCACTGGCTTTCTGTAGATATGTCTCACACATCTCACATAAATACCTTTTTTTCACATGATATCCTTTGTTTATCACACATCCAGTTATTGTAAATAAGTCGCTTAGCAGGTAATATATTGACTGTATTATACGTGGACAACTGGCTTCTGTTACATGTCTATCCATAATATCTGTTAGTGTGTTAATATTGGAGGGGTCCGGGGCAAACTCCCCTTTGAGCATCTTTCTTATTTCTTCCCCCTAATAAATGCTAAATCTACTGTATTTATGTCTATTATGTCACCTGTGTGATACCTCCTTCCATAACGGTTTATACAATTCATTTCCTATTGGGCAAAACACAATCCAAAACACAACCAAAACAACCTGCAAATGCATCCAAAAAGTTTGTTGAGTCACAAGCTTGATGTATTTATTGCGTGAAAGGAATGTGGGGAAAAAAACTAAATGTTTGGCTACTTTAATACACTATAAAGGAATTTGTCCAAATACTTATGACTTCTTCAAATGGGGGGACTATATACATAAAGTGTTTTTATTTCTAAATGGTAAAACATACAGTGCCTTCAGAAAGTATTCACACCCCTTGAATTTTTCCACATTTTGTTGTGTTACAGCCTGAATTTAAAATTGATTACATTTAGATTTTTGTCACTGGCCTACACACAATACCCCATAATGTCAAAGTGGAATTATGTATAAAATAAAAAATAAAATACAAAGAGTCATTAAGTATTCAACACATTTGTTATGGAAAGCCTAATTACCGGTAAGTTCAGGAGTAAAAACTTGCTGAACAAGTCACATAATAAGTTGCATGGACTCACTCTGTGTGCAATAATAGTGTTTAACATGATTTTTTAATGACTACTTCATCTCTGTACCTTACACATACAATTATCTGTAAGGTCGGTCAGTCAGGCAGTGAAATTCAAACACAGATTCAACCACAAAGACCAGGGAGGTTGTCTAATGCCTCGCAAAGAAGGGCACTTATTTGTAGATGGGGAAAAAAAAGAAGAAGAAACGTAGGCATTGAATATCCCTTTGAGCATGGTTAAGTTTTTAATTACACTTTGGATGTTGTATCAATACACCCAGTCACTACAAAGATACAGGTGTCCTTCCTAACTTAGTTGCCGGAGAGGAAGAAACCCGCTCAGAGATTTCACCATGAGGCCAATGGTAAATTTAAAACAGTTACAGAGTTTAATGGCTGTGATAGGAGAAAACTGTGGGTGGATCAACAACATTGTAGTTAATCCACAATACTAACCTAAATGACAGAGTAAAAAGAAGGAAGCCTGGACCTGTTTGCAACAAGGTACTAAAGTAATACTGTAAAACATTTGGCAAAGCAATTCACTTTTTGTCCTGAATACAAAATGTTATGTTTGGGGCAAATCCAATACAACACATTACTGAGTACCATTCTCCATATTTTCAAGCACAGTGGTGGCTGCATCATGTTATGGGTATGATTGTAATCATTAAGGACTGGGGAGTTTTTCAGGATAGAAAATATACCGAATGCAGCTAAGCACAGTCAAAGTCCTAGAGGAAAACTTGGTTGAGGATGCTTTCCACCAGACACTGGAAGATGAATTCACCTTTCAGCAGGACAATAACCTAAAACACAAGGCCAAATCTACACTGGAGTTGCTTACCAAGAAGACAGTGAATTTTCCTGAGTGGCCGAGTTACAGTTTTGACTTAAATCTACTTGAAAATCTATGGCTAGACCTGAAAATGGTTGTCTAGCAATGATCAACAACCAATTTGACAGAGCTTGAAGAAATTTGAAAATAATAATGGGTAAATGTTGCACATTCCAGGTGTGGAAAGGTCTTAGAGACCCAGTAAGACTGACAGCTGTAATCACTGTCAAAAGTGCTTCTACAAAGTATTGACTCAGGGGTGTAAATACTTATCTAAATGAGATATTTCTGTATTTCATTTTCAATAAATTAGCAAAAATGACTAAAAACATGTTTTCACTTGGTCATACTGGGGGTATTGTGTCTAGATGGGTGGACATTTATTTTATTTGATACATTTTGAATTCAGGCTGTAAGAAAATGTGTAATAAGTCAAGGGGTATAAATACTTTATTAAAATATCCTCAATTAAAAGCGGAAATTCTGTACTGTCGCCTTATATGAAACATTCTATCTCAAATCTAAAATACTGGACTTTAGAGACAAATGTTTTTTAGGGGCTTCACTGTCCAAATGCATATGGAGGGGAGTGTATGACCGATAAATTATTCTGATTGGTCAGATACCCTTACCTCTGCAACATTAGCTCACACTTGCTTTATGAGACTGTGGTTTAAATTTCTGCTCTCTGTGGTTTTGCTGTGAACAAGCTCCACATCTACTTCTCTATTTAAACAATCATCTGACTCAGTCACACACCATACTGTGAAGTCATAGTAACAGTCTGTAGCTGTCTGCCAAATGGCATTGTTCATCCCTGATATGGCTGGTCATCTGTTTTTGGTCATCCTCCTTTTTGGTGAGTTATTCCTCCATTCCAAATTCCATATAATATATAATAATATAATAAGCCATTTAGCAGATGCTTTTATCCAAAGCGACTTACAGTCATCTGTTTGTGCTACAGGATATTCCTCTTCTTCTCTCCCCTCTTTTAGTCTTAATTTTTAGTATTTTACTTTACTTTACTTCATGATTAGTGTCTTGTATCTTATTCCATTAATTAATTAATAATCTTATTTATTTTTCTCTGTCAGTATTTTACATTTTGTTCAGATAAGAATGACCGCTGCTTGATTCCTATTAATGCATTACAGTAGGTTATGCTACGTTACCAACTTGTGTGAAGTGTTCAGGTGTCTCACGTTTTACATTTGTTTACATTAATGGCAGATGATGATAAACTATTTTGTAATTTCTAGATACCTTCCAATCCATCAAAGCCCAAGGTCAGTATCATTATTATGAGTTTTTAGTTACCCACAAAAAAAAAAAAAGAATCCTGCTGTCAATTCTTATTATTCAAACATAACATTAGCTGATACCGTATCCATATGACATGATGAATTCAAAAGATAAATAATTAATACAATACAGTGCTGAAGGTTGGCAGTTTAAATCCGTATACAATGAACCTACTTCTGTCCAAATTCAGGGTAATTTATTCATTCTATAGCTGTAAACACTGCAAACACTGTACTGCTCAATTGGTCCTCTCGGAATACATTGTCATATTGTCTTTTGTGAAGAGCCATTGCATGAATCAATATATTATATCCCCTTTTTTTCCCCATACTATCGCTGGGAATTATTCTCAGAACCTTGGGTCTGAAAAAACAAGGTGTGATTATTTTATGTTCAACGGCTGAAAGTACAGTTCCCAAACCAGTCACAAAATGCTCAGTTCCTCTGTTCTCTCAGACCTTCCTCAGCCCAGTCTGAAATATTTGTTATTAACATTTACATCATTTAGCAGACGCTCTTATCCAGAGCGACTTACAAATTGGTGCATTCAACTTATGATAGCCAGTGGGACAACCACTTAAAAAAAAAAAAAAAAATATGGGTGGGTGGGGGAGGGAGGGGTAGAAGGATTACTTTTATACTATTCCAGGTATTCCTTAAAGAGGTAGGGTTTCAAGTGTCTCCGGAAGGTGGTCAGTGACTCCGCTGTCCTGGCGTCGTGGGGGAGCTTGTTCCACCATTGGGGTGCCAGAGCAGCGAATAGCTTTGACTGGGCTGAGCGGGAACTGTGCTTCCGTAGAGGTAGTGGGGCTAACAGGCCAGAGGTGGATGAACGTAGTGCCCTCGTTTGGGTGTAGGGTCTGATCAGAGCCTGAAGGTACGGAGGTGCCGTTCCCCTCACAGCTCCGTAGGCAAGCACCATGGTCTTGTAGTAGATGCAAGCCTCAACTGGAAGCCAGTGGAGTGTGCGGAGGAGCGGGGTGACATGAGAGAACTTGGGAAGGTTGAACACCAGATGGGCTGCAGCATTCTGGATAAGTTGTAAGGGTTTAATGGCACAGGCAGGGAGCCCAGCCAACAGCGAGTTGCAGTAATCCAGACGGGAGATGACAAGTGCCTGGATTAGGACCTATGCCGCTGTCACGCCCTGGCTCTGGGACTCTGTTATGTTGAGCCAGGGTGTTGTTTCTTTGTGTTTTGTGTGCTAGGGTGATATTCTAGTTAATTTGTTTCTATGTTGGCCGGTGTGGTTCTCAATCAGAGGCAACGTGAATCAGCTGTTGCTTGTTGTCTCTGATTGGGAACCATACTTAGGCAGCCTGTTTTCCACGGTGTGTTGTGGGATCTTGTTCCGTTTGGTTTGTGTAACCGTAGGACTGCACATTTCGTATCGTTTGTTGTTTTGTTCTGGAATAAAAGAAGTATGTTCACTTATCACGCTGTGCATTGGTCCACTTCCTCCGACGATCGTGACAGAAGATCCCACCTTAACTGGACCAAGCAGCGTGTCCAGGAGTCAACGCCAGAGAGGACTCTAACGAACATCAACCTCGACTGGGTCAAGCCGCGGGAGGAGGAGAGAGGCTGGACTTGGGAGCAGAGGAGCAAGAGTCTGGCGAGAGCCATGGAGGCCTGGCCCACGGGGAGGAGAGACACCCAGAATTTTTTTAGGGGGGGGCTCACGCCGTGGACGACGGGGCAGCAGGAGGCCGCCAGGTTACGGGAGTCACTGGTCACCAGGGGGAAGGAGGATGTAGAGGCACGGCGAGAGGTACTGGGGTGTGTTGCCAGTCCGGTCCGGCCCGTTCCTGATCCCCGCGTAGGGCCAGTGGTGTGTGTCCCCAGTACGGTCCGGCTTGTTCCTGTCCCTCGCACCGAGCCTGTGGTGCGCGTCGCCAGCCTGGTCCGGCATGTTCCTGCCCCTCGCACCAAGCCTGTGGTGCACGTCGCCAGCCCGGTCCGGCCTGTTCCTGCCCCTCGCACCAAACCAGTGGTGCGCTTCGTCAGCCCGGTTCGGCCCGTCTCTGCTCCCCGCACCAAGCCAGTGGTGCGCTTCGTCAGCCCGGTTCGGCCCGTCCCTGCTCTCCGCACCAAGCCAATGGTGCGCGTCGTCAGCCCGGTCCGTCCTGTTCCTGCTCCCGCACCAAGCCAGTGGTGCGCTCCGTCAGCCCGGTTCGGCCCGTCCCCTGCTCCCCGCACCAAGCCAGTGGTGCGCTCGTCAACCGGTTCGGCCCGTCCCTGCTCCCCGCACCAAGCCAATGGTGCGCGTCGTCAGCCCGGTCCGGCCTGTTCCTGCTCCCCACACCAAACCAGTGGTGCGCTTCGTCAGCCCGGTTCGGCCCGTCCCTGCTCCCCGCACCAAGCCAATGGTGCGCGTCGTCAGCCCGGTCCGGCCTGTTCCTGCTCCCCGCACCAAGCCAGTGGTGCTCTTCGTCAGCCCGGTTCGGCCCGTCCCTGCTCCCCGCACCAAGCCAGTGGTGCGCTTCGTCAGCCCGGTTCGGCCCGTCCATGCTCCCCGCACCAAGCCTGTGGTGCGCGTCGTCAGTCCGGCACAGCCCGTGCCTGTTCCACCGGTGCCTGGTCCAGCACCGGTCAGCTGCTCCACTCCGGAGCTAGAGCAATCCGCTCCACCAGTGTTTAGTCCAGCTCCGGCCAGCAGGGCCAGACCAGACCAGGGGCGCTTTGGGGGGTTAGAGAGGGAGTGGGGGTCATGCCCGGAGCCGGAACCGCCTCCGAGGAGGAATGCCCACCCGGCCCTCCCCTGTTCGGTTTATGTTTGACGCGGTCGCAGTCCGCGCCTTTGGGGGGGGGTACTGTCACGCCCTGGCTCTGGGACTCTGTTATGTTGAGCCAGGGTGTTGTTTCTTTGTGTTTTGTGTGCTAGGGTGATATTCTAGTTCATTTGTTTCTATGTTGGCCGGTGTGGTTCTCAATCAGAGGCAACGTGAATCAGCTGTTGCTTGTTGTCTCTGATTGGGAACCATACTTAGGCAGCCTGTTTTCCACGGTGTGTTGTGGGATCTTGTTCCGTTTGGTTTGTGTAACCGTAGGACTGCACGTTTCGTATCGTTTGTTGTTTTGTTCTGGAATAAAATAAGTATGTTCACTTATCACGCTGCGCATTGGTCCACTTCCTCCGACGATCGTGACAGCCGCTTTCTGTGTGAGGTAGGGTCATACTCTGCAAATGTTGTAGAGCATGAACCTGCAGGATCGGGTTACCGCTTTGATGTTAGCGGAGAACGACAGGGTGTTGTCCAGGGTCACGCCAAGGTTCTTTGCACTCTGGGAGGAGGACACAATGGAGTTGTCAACCGTGATTGCGAGATCATGGAGCGGGCAGTCCTTCCCTGGGAGGAATAGCAGTTCTGTCTTGCCGAGGTTCAGCTTGAGGTGGTGATCCGACATCCACACTGATATGTTTGCCAGACATGTAGAGATGCGATTCGTCACCTGGTTATCAGAAGGGGGAAAGGAGAAAATTAATTGTGTGTCATCTGCGTAGCAATGATAGGAGAGACCATGTGAGGATATGACAGAGCCAAGTGACTTGGTGTATAGAGAGAATAGGAGAGGGCCTAGAACTGAGCCCTGGGGGACACCAGTGGTGAGATTAAGTGGTGCGGAGAAAGATTCTCGCCACGCCATCTGGTAGGAGCGACTTGTCAGGTAGGACGCAATCCAAGAGTGAGCAGCGCCGGAGATGCCCAATTCGGAGAGGGTGGAGAGGAGGATCTGATGGTTCACAGTATCAAAGGCAGCAGATGGATCGAGAAGGATAAGAGCAGAGGAGAGAGAGTTAGCTTTAGCAGTGCGGAGAGCCTCCGTGACACAGAGAAGAGCAGTCTCAAAACGCTATTACTTAAAACAATAGATTATATATTTCACATACTATCATTATATGAAGCAATGGACCTTATTATCAAAATTCTTTAGTCTCAATAAACATGAAGATAAGTGTTAAATGTTGATAGATTGACTTGATTTTATAATAGACATACATATTTAAATCTAATTGAATGGTTGTCAGTACATTTCTCAAAACCAGTCAAAAAATGTGACAAATGACTATTTTCTGATCTTACAGGTCCTCCTCTTCCCAGGTTGACAGTGAGTCTTGCAGTCATCAGAGAGAGAGACTCAGTTCAGCTGAGCTGTGAGAGTCCATCCGTCTCTGTGTCTCAGTGTTATCTCTTCACTGAGAATGGAGGCTCTAAACCATCCTGTCGGCAGACACTCACAGGGACTGAGCTCCTCTCGTGGTCAGATCAGCGTTCACCTGCTGTGGTCAAAGTGAGATGTTACTACTACGCTGTAGGGAGTTCTTCCCCATCCTCTCACAGTGACCCTGTCTCAGTCACTGTCCAAGGTAAGCAGGTTGTTTACATAATTGTAAACATGACCCTCCTTTAAAATCGTACCATATTATGAGATACAATCTGCAACAATACACTAACCTGCAACAATATTATTCTGATTTCAAAGACATATGTTTCATGAAATGATTTACTGTCTTTTTACAATCGAGAAGTAATTTGAAGTGATGAATCATTTTCTTGAAATGCTCAGGTCTGTTGAACATGATGATTTTATGTAATAGTAATCTGTTAAATATTATATTGACATACTATTTTCCTCTGAACTCACAGTCCCTCCTCAGCTGACAGTGAGTCCTAAAGTCATCAGGGATACAGACTCAGTTCAGCTGAGATGTCACACTTCTCAATCTACCTCTGTGTCTCAGTGTAACTTCTACATAGAGGAAAGACGTAGTCTCCAACATACTACATCCTGTCAGCAGTCAATCACAGGGACCAAGCTGCTTGAATTGGCAGGTCGTGGTCCAACCACTGAGGTCAACGTGAGATGTATCTACTATGCTGTAGAGATGTCTATATACTCTCCTTACAGTGACCCTGTCTCAGTCATTCTCCTGGGTAAGCGGGGTAGTTTATGTATTATTATACCCCAGTGTTTTTCTATTCTGGTCAAGATTAGCACACCGGATTCATTTATATTATTTATATAATAAATACTGACTGAAGCAATAAGAGATGAAGTTATGCACTTTTAGATTTTTGGGATTATTTCATGGAATGTACAGTACCAGTCAAAAGTTTGGACACACCTACTCATTCAAGGGTTTTTCTTTATTTTTACTATTTTTTACATTGTAGAATAATAGGGAAGACATCAAAACAATGAAATAACACATATGGAATCATGTAGTAACCAAAAAAGTGTTGAACAAATCAAAATATATTTTATATTTGAGATTCATCAAAGTAGCCACCCTTTGCCTTTGTTACGAACCCCGTGGCTCTAAACGTCTAGGGTGGATGGACATGAGACCCGTAACATAAATTATGCAAATTATAAGTGTGACATGGAACAGTGAGAACCAAAAATGACACAACAACCATGAACTACCGTCAAACTTAAATGGTTTATTGCTAAACACACGGTAAAGGTTTGGGAAAAAGGGCTGAGCAGGACCCAAGAAATGAAACAATGGTGTAAAACCCCTAAACTGATCTAGCCTGCCTAAAGAACCGCTAGGCTACTGCTACCATACAAAAATACAGTGGGTGGTCCGCTCAGGTCTAACTGGTGTTTATAGACAGATTTCTTCCTACGGGTAATGTACGCCCAAGGGCAACTAGCTTAAACTCCCCTTTTCCCAAAAACACACAAAGCTACTAAACAGGGTAATCAGCGATTAAATAAGTACACAGGATACAACAGTATCCACACTCAGGTAAAGAAATATATTCTAATAACGTTACCAACAGGGTAACCAACAACTTAGTGCGTACACAACACACAGGACACCACCGTGTCCATACTCACATATGGCAAAAAGTCTCTCTCTCCTCCAACAAACACAAGTCTGGTTTTTATAAAATGGGATGTGTGATTGAACAAACGAATAACAGGTGGTGCAATTAACAGGAATGTTCACTGATTGGTCCAATCAGCAGACACCTCAACGACCACCAATCAGGAACATACAGGACACCTGTGATTAGGGCAGAAGGAGAGAAACACACAAAAACACAGGATACCTGTATCCGTAACACTCCCACCCTTAAAAGAGCAAACCAAAATGGTTTGCGACACACGTACTATCACAACACCCAAAATTCAATAATCATCCTGCCGGGATAACAAAAAAAAACCTAGATCATTACACACGAGACAAAGCATCTGCCAACACATTATCTAACCCCTTTTTGTGGCGGATCTCCAAATTATAATTTTGCACGACAAGTGCCCAACGCATAAGGCGTTGGTTCTGGTTGTACATCCGGTGGAGAAAAACTAAGGGATTATGGTCAGTATACACTACCACTGGTAATGCACTGGAACCAACATAAACTTCAAAGTACTGCAGAGCTAACAACAAAGCTAGAGCTTCTTGTTCAATGGTGGAATAGTTTGTCTGACATTTGTTAAATTTCCGTGAAAAATAACAGACAGGATGGTCCACTCCACTCTGGTCTTGCTGCAGTAGAACAGCACCAGCACCTCTGGCACTTGCATCTACCTCCAGTTTAAACGGCCGCTCAAAATCTGGCGCAGCAAGAACAGGAGTACTACACAAGAGTGCTTTAGCAGTGTTGAAAGCAGTACAACAATCTTCAGACCATACAAATTTTCTCGCCGGACTGAGCAAATCCGTTAATGGAGCAACTACCGCAGAGAAATTTTTACAGAAACTACGGTAGTAGCCAACCATCCCTAAAAAACGGCGTAGCTCTCTTCTGGTGGTAGGTGCGGGAAATGCGTTTATAGCTGAGACCTTGGCATCTACAGGGCGCACCTGACCATGGCCGACCTGTTTACCAAGATAAGTAACAGTGGCCTTCCCAAACTCGCACTTTGCTAAGTTCAGGGGTTAGAGAAGCGGTTGCTAGACGTTCACACACTACCCTTAGAGTGTTAACATGATCAGACCACTCAGTTGAATAAATTACCAGATCATCAAGGTAAGCACTACAATTAGGAACTCCAGCCAATACTGTGTTAACCAGGCGTTGGAAAGTGGCTGGTGCGTTCCGCATCCCAAATGCCATGACAGCATATTGTAGGAAGTGATCTGGGATAACAAAGGCAGAGATGTCGGAGGCACGTGGGGTTAACGGCACCTGCCAGTAACCTTTTAGAAGATCTAATTTGGTTACATAAGTAGCAGCACCAACAGTATCAATACAGTCATCCAGTCTGGGTAACGGGAACGAGTCGGGCACTGTGACAGCATTGACTTTCCGATAGTCCGTACATAATCTGGATGTCCCATCAGGTTTAGGAACCAGAATGCACGGAGAACTCCAAGGACTTGAACTTGGCATAGCCAGGTTATTCTCCAGCAAATAACCGACCTCACCCCTCATTATCTTTCTCTTAGCGACGTTGACACGATAAGGATGTTGCTTGATAGGTGCAGCGTTTCCAACATTAATGTCATGTTCTAACACATTTGTACATGTAGGAACATCATTAAAAAGACATGGAAAGCTGTGTAACAGTCTCACAATATCATCTGACTGTCTGTCCGTTAAATGAATCAGGCTTGCCGGGAGAGACAACAGCATCTCTGAATTGGGCAATCTAGCACACTGCTGCTGAGTATTGCGCAACTCCAAACCATCTCCGTCCACATCATTAACATTACCTCCCACTACAGCCGTAGCAGCAACAGAGACAGCCGACTCGGCCAGTTTCTCTGGACTGTCTACCTGAGTGACGGGTCTGTTGTGGTATGTCTTCAACATGTTAACGTGGCACACACGAGATTGGCGTTTTCTATCAGGAGTCTGTATCACATAGTCAGTTTCAGTTAGTTTCTTTTCAATGACATAAGGACCAGAGAAACGTGCTGACAATGACGCTCCTGGCACAGGCAACAACACAAGAACTCGGTCACCTGGCTGCAGTGAACGAGAAACAGCCTGTGTGTCATAGTGTCGTTTCATCCGTTTCTGTGAGGAAGACAGCGCTTCCTTTGCTAGAGCACAGGCAGCATGTAGGCGCTCACGAAAGCGACTAACGTAGTCCAACACATTTTCTTTCACACACAACTCTTGTGACAAAAACTGATCCTTAAGGACTTTCATAGGTCCTCTCATGGTGTGTCCAAACACCAGTTCAGCTGGGCTGAACCCTAGGGATTCCTGTACTGTCTCACGGACAGCAAACAACACTAGAGGAACTCCCTCATCCCAATCTTTCTCAGATTCCAAACAATATTTACGGAGCATAGACTTCAGGGTCTGATGCCAACGTTCAAGCGCACCCTGAGACTCTGGGTGATATGCGCTTGACACACGGTGTGTAACTGACAAGGATTTTAACACTTGTTTGAAAAGTTTAGAAAGGAAATTCGTACCCTGATCAGTTTGTATCACCCTAGGTAATCCAAAAGTTGAGAAGAATTTGATCAACGCTTTACTCACCACTGGAGCAGTAATCCTTCGCAGAGGAATGGCCTCTGGGTACCTGGTGGCCACACACATAATTGTCAACATAAACTGGTTACCAGATTTTGTTTTTGGTAATGGTCCAACACAATCAACCATCACATGTTCGAATGGTTCACCTATGGCCGGTATGGGACAAAGAGGCGCGGGGGAAATAACCTGGTTCGGTTTCCCAACTACTTGACAGGTGTGGCAAGTCCGACAGAACTGAGCCACATCTTGTTTTAAGCCAGGCCAAAAGAAATGTCGCAAAACTTCGATCATAAGTCTTGGTGACTCCCAGATGTCCGGACCACTGGTGATCATGAGCGAGGATAAAACATTTTGTCGAAAGGCTGTAGGAATCACTATTTGGTAAACAGCATTCCAATCTCCGCCAGCGTCAACATGGGATGTCCATTTACGCATGAGGAGATTACCATCAATGAAGTATGCCATGTTTTTCTTCTTTAGCTCGTCCTCTGAGACAACACTAGAAAAACATTTAGCCAGACTAATGTCAACCTGTTGGTTAGCGATCAGCTGCTCACGAGTAACTGGTAACTGTATTGCTTCAGCAACAAGTTCCACATCCTTCTTCCTTTCTCTGGGCTGTTGGTCAGACTGCACCAGCTTACCAGAGGTAGCACCCGAACTATCCTCTGGGTCACACTCTCTGAATAGAATCGTGTTCGACAAATCTATCACTTCACCCACTTGTCGTGCTTGAGCACGTGTGACAGCACAAGCGGGGAACACATCTGGATAACCCTGTGCCAGCTCCTCGGAGAGAGACTGGTCACTTTTATCCAATACCTCCAATATGGGTATTACCTTTCCTCCGGCAATATCGTTGCCCATTATAAATGTCACACCTTTTACTGGCAACATAGGACGTACGCCCACTCTGAACAATCCACTGACTAACTCAGAGTGTACGTTCACAAAGTGCAATGGCACTGGGACAAATCCCATTTCAATTCCTTGTACTAACACACTGGAACCACAATATGTATTACTGGACAAGGGCAACACATCAGCGAGTATGAACGACTGCGCCCGCACCAGTATCTCTGAGGATTCTAACTGGACGCTGAGACGCTTCGTCATCTGATATAGAAACAAACCCCTCAAAAATGAACGGTTCATAACTGTGATCTGGGACAGGGACTTTCAAACCACATTCACTATGAGGCTTCTGTCTTGATTCCGGCCTTACAACCGTACGAATCAGCCCAACACCCGTTGGCGGTCTGGCGTGCTGAGGCATCCCCGGTTTGCGTTTTAGCAGAAAGCAATCATTAACTATATGTCCCACCTTATGACAATAGAAACAGTGACGCACATCTTTTGGGCGTGCTGGATGTACTGCTGGTCGACTAGGACTAAAAGTTAGCAACTCTGCAGCCCTGCTCTCCGTACGAGCCGAAAACACGCTCTTATGCGTCAACACAAACTCGTCTGCCAATACAGACGCTTCCGACAGTGAGGATACTTTCTGTTCGTTCAGATAAACTACAATGCGTTCCGGTAAACAATTTTTAAACTCTTCTAACAAGATTAACTCCCGTAGAGAGTTAAAATCAGTTACCTTACTAGCACTGTGCCATTTGTCAAACAGATTTCCTTTGTCTCTAGCAAACTCCACATAAGTCTGAGTAGGAGACTTTTTATGAGACCTAAATCTCTGTCGATATGCCTCAGGAACAAGCTCATAGGCACGAAGAACAGTAGCTTTGACCACTTCATAATTCAAACTGTCTTCAAGAGGTAGCGCTGCCAGAACCTCTTGGGCTTTACCTGTTAGTTTACACTGAAGTAATAGGCACCATACCTCTTCGGGCCATTTCAATGCTACCGCTATCCGTTCAAACACACTGAAATAGGAATCAACCTCTGACTCCCTGAACACAGGTACCAAGGTGATCTGCCTACTAATATCAAACGTAGTAGACGACCCAGCTGGTGAGGATGGCTCACTAGCAGGCATAGTATGAGCAGAGACTAACCCCGCTGTTTCTGCCTCTAGTTCCATTTTACGCAACTCCAGTTCCATCTTACGCGTCTCCAGTTCTTGATCAAGCCTACGCGTCTCCAGTTCCATCTTACGCGTCTCCAGTTCCTGATCAAGCCTACGCGTTTCCAGCTCTGCCTCTAGCTTACGCGTCTCCTGATCAAGCCTACGCGTTTCCAGTTTGTCTAGCCTGATTTGTGCCCGCTCTTCCGCCTCCATTTGGAGCCGTGTCGAGCGGACATCCATCCTGGCATCACTGTCAGTCAGTGGGGAGAGTGGGTCATAACGGGGCAATGTGGCTGGAGCCTTAGTCTCGTCCTCAGACACTGATGGGCTTACAGGAACAGCAACCACATCCCCTACAGGAGCAGCAGACTCAGGCGGCGGTAACTCAAGCACTCGCTCGTTCAACAATATCGCTAGCACTACTTCCCTAACTTCTGCTTTCACTAAACCCCTCGGTATGGGTGCAGAAAAGTGGTCAGCCAAAGCCTGTAGATCCACTCTACGACAATTCTCAAAAATCTCCCACGTAGGGTTTTCCAAAAATGCTTCCAAATCAAAAGTAGCCATCCTACTAGCAACACGAGCCGTCGACTACTGAACACACAAAAAAAAACAGGTAGGACAGCTGCCAAGCTCAACACTGAACCAGACACTTACTAATTTGCATGAGTAGCATGGGATAAATCCCAGACGAGCCCCCACTTCATGTTACGAACCCCGTGGCTCTAAACGTCTAGGGTGGATGGACATGAGACCCGTAACATAAATTATGCAAATTATAAGTGTGACATGGAACAGTGAGAACCAAAAATGACACAACAACCATGAACTACCGTCAAACTTAAATGGTTTATTGCTAAACACACGGTAAAGGTTTGGGAAAAAGGGCTGAGCAGGACCCAAGAAATGAAACAATGGTGTAAAACCCCCTAAACTGATCTAGCCTGCCTAAAGAACCGCTAGGCTACTGCTACCATACAAAAATACAGTGGGTGGTCCGCTCAGGTCTAACTGGTGTTTATAGACAGATTTCTTCCCTACGGGTAATGTACGCCCAAGGGCAACTAGCTTAAACTCCCCTTTTTCCCAAAAACACACAAAGCTACTAAACAGGGTAATCAGCGATTAAATAAGTACACAGGATACAACAGTATCCACACTCAGGTAAAGAAATATATTCTAATAACGTTACCAACAGGGTAACCAACAACTTAGTGCGTACACAACACACAGGACACCACCGTGTCCATACTCACATATGGCAAAAAGTCTCTCTCTCCTCCAACAAACACAAGTCTGGTTTTTATAAAATGGGATGTGTGATTGAACAAACGAATAACAGGTGGTGCAATTAACAGGAATGTTCACTGATTGGTCCAATCAGCAGACACCTCAACGACCACCAATCAGGAACATACAGGACACCTGTGATTAGGGCAGAAGGAGAGAAACACACAAAAACACAGGATACCTGTATCCGTAACAGCCTTGATGACAGCATTGCACACTCTTGACATTCTCTCAACCAGCTTCATGAGGTAGTCAACTGGAGTGCTTTTCCAACAGTCTTGAAGGAGTTCCCACATATGCTGAGCACTTGTTGGCTGCTTTTCCTTCACTCTTGCGGTCCAACTCATCACAAACCATCTCAATTGGTTGAGGTCGGGTGATTGTGGAGGCCAGGTCATCTGATGCAGCACTCCATCATTCTCCTTGGTCTAATAGCCCTTAAAGAAACTGGAGGTGTGTTTTGGGTCATTGTCCTGTTGAAAAACAAATGATAGTCCCGCTAAGCTCAAACCAGATGGGTTGGCGTATCGCTGCAGAATGCTGTGGTAGCCATGCTGGTTAAGTGTGCCTTGAATTCTAAAGATATCACCAACAGTGTCACCAACAAAGCACCCCCACACCATCACACCTCCTCCATGCTTCACGGTGGGAACCAAACATGCAGAGATCATCCGTTCACCTACTCTGTGTCTTACAAAGACACGTCGGTTGGAACCAAAAATCTCAAATTTGGACTCATTAGACCAAAGAACAGATTTCCACCAGTCCAATGTCCATTGCTCGTGTTTCTTGGCCCAAGCAAGTCTCTTCTTCTTATTGGTGTCCTTTAGAAGTGGTTTCTTTGCAGCAATTCAACCAATGAAGGCCTGATTCACATAGTTTCCTCTGAACAGTTGATGTTGAGATGTGTCTGTTACTTGAACTCTTTGAATAATTAATTTGGGCTGCAATCTGAGGTGCAGTTAACTCTTATGAACTTATCCTCTGCAGCAGAGGTAACTCTGGGTCTTGCTTTCCTGTAGCGGTCCTCATGAGAGCCAATTTCATCATAGCGCTTGATGGTTTTTGCGACTGCACTTGAAGAAACTTTAAACGTTCTTGAAATGTTCCGTATTGACTGACCTTCATGTCTTAAAGTAATGATGGACTGTCATTTCTCTTTTCTGATTTGAGCTGTTCTTTCCATAATATGGACTTGGTCTTTTCCCAAATAGGGCTATCTTCTGTATACCACCCCTACCTTGTCACAACACAACTGATTGGCTCAAACGTATTAAGAAGGCTAGAAATTCCACAAATTAACCTTTAAGAAGGCACACTGTTAATTGAAATGCATTCCAGGTGGCTACTTTGAAGAATCTCAAATATAAAATATATTTTGATTTGTTTAACAGTTTTTTGGTTACTACATGATTCAATGTGTGTTATTTCATAGTTTTGATGTCTTCACTATTATTCTACAATATAGAAAATAGTAATAATAAAGAAAAACCATGGAATGAGTAGGTGCGTCCAAACCTTTGACTGGTACTGTATTTTAGCAAGCTGTTGAAAGTGGTTTACTTCCTTATTCTGATGTTACAGACCTCCCTCAGCCCAGACTGACAGTGAGTTCTACAGTCATCACAGAGAGAGACTCAGTTCAGCTGAGCTGTGAGGCTCCTCCATCTGTCTCTGTGTCTCAGTGTTACTTCTACACAGAGGGGAGACATCCTAAACCCTCACCCTGTACGAGGTCACTCACGGGGACTGAGCTACTCTCATGGGCAGGTCAAAGTTCATCTGCTGAGGTCAAACTGAGATGTTTTTACACAGTAGAGACTCACTATCCATCGACGCACACTGACCCTGCGCCTATCACTATTCTTGGTAAGAGATTATTATTATGAATACACTGATCTGACTGGCTCACTGTAATAGGATTGGAATATGTAATGTCATGCTAACATATACAAACAATGTATTTCTTACTATTTTAGTTATCTAATACAGAAAGAGGTGTGTATTCTCATTAACCTACGGTATAGACCGTTATTGATGTGTTCTCCTCACAGGTGAACTACAGAAACCAGACATTAGTGTCAATGACGAATCTTCTCATGACATCACTATTGCCTGTGTTCTTCCTGAGTCTGTCAGTGATGGTAGTAGCTGTAACCTGTACACTGGAGACCAGCCTCAGGCTTACAAAAAGGCTTGGGTCAGGAGATTTAACGCAGCATCATCCAAACTATTCTGTACCTTCAGTGTTACTAAGAATGATCTGTTCAGGCATCTGCAGTTGAAGAGAGATGTGAGATGTGACTATAGAGTGAACACAGGGTTACACTCGCTCTCTCCCCGCAGTGATGAATACATTATCACAGGTAAGATACTTAAATAAAAAATACAGAAATATGTATTATATGTACATTTTTTAAGTGCAGTTTTATTAGTATGGGCAAAAACTGGTTGAATCTACATTGTTTTCACGTCTTTTCAACAAAGAATTACAATGTTTTTCCTTCTGATGACATTAAATCAACGTGGAAAATGTATTGGATTTGCCAAAAGCCATCGACATAAAGGAATTTTGGGAATGCTTGTCTTTCTTTCACCCAACTTTAACCTAAATCCAATGACATGGCTGAAATTCTTTTGAATTCACTTTGAATTCACATTAGTTGACAACTCAATCAAATGTAAATCATGTGGAACTGATGTATGTGCACATTGGGGAATTGCTTAATTTATTGCTAACTAATTTAGAACAAAATCAATTAGCTTTAATTAATGTTTTTAAATCACAGTCCAAGTTTCTTCAAAATAGTTATACAAATCATAAATCCATGTTATGTTTATGACTATCATGATTTGAACTTGCATTGTGAAAGACTGTAGGCTCTACAGTATATTTTTATATGCAGAATGGTGTGCCTTTTACTTCATTAAGTCTTTGTCCTCTCCCAACAGGTCAGAAACCAAATATTACAGTCAGTCTGAAAGAGAACCTCATCATCACCTGTTTAATTCCTGGCTCTGTCAGTAATGACACCCCCTGTAACCTGTATGTTGGAGAGCAGAGTCAGTATTTTATAAGAGCTCCCATCAGGAAGAAGAAACACACAGATTCCAAAGGCTGGTTCTGTCAATTCTTTGTGGCTGAGAGTGATCTGATCCGACGTCTACAGTCAGTGAGGCGTAAGGAGGTGAGCTGTGACTACAGAGTGAGCTCAGAACCAAACTCTCTCTCTCCACGCAGTGATGGGTACAGATTTACAGGTGAGTCATAATCTATACAATAATAATCTATCAGTGCTGCAGGTCTTCATGATCTGACTTCCCTTTGATCATTTTAGTATGACTATATTCATTCTGACCCTCCCCCACTCACTCAATCACTCACTCACTCACTCACTCACTCACTCACTCTCATCTTCGCTCGCTCCTTGGAGCATAGCGCTTCAACATATGGATCTCCACACTCTTATTCTGGGCCAGGTCCCAGGCTGATCTGGTGTTGAGTCCCAGGTTGTGTACATCGTCCCCCAACTGGTCGGACCACCTGGCTCTCTGTCTTCCTCTTGGGTGTGGCCAGTTGGGGGATGGCTCCTTGAGGATGAGGGCAGGCGGGGAGCTACTGCCAGTTAATAGCATTCTGACCCACAAGCTAAAGACCACATTCCAATCCCAAAATGGTTGTAGATCTGGTGGGAGTTCACATCAGTGATCCAACAGCTAAACAGACATTCTCTACAGCAGGGAGACAAAGGGGGTTTCAGCAGTAAGTATAGCTGTTGGAATGGCTTTCTCTGTAATTCATTGTGTTGATGATGGAGGATGTTATTTAGAACACTTTACATTAGAAACCTTATATAATTGTGTTCATAAATATGAAACCAGTCTCAACATCAGCGCCTGGGACCATTACCACAAGTAATACAATTTCTTTGTTCAATCTGGTTTAGTGTTTAGATCGTATCTATGCACTGTTATGCTTCTGCTGTTAGATAACACGGTGACCTTATTCTAGGAAGCTGTCAACAACAATCAACACCTTATCTGTCCTGAAAGACTTTATCACCTTATGAATTGGTCTTATCATCTCTATAATGAGGAGAAATATAATCAACCTGGGCTAGAAGCAATCTGTCTGTAGTGATTTTTATAGTCCTACTTTGTCATAAAGATATTTCAAAAGGCCAACAACAACATAATGATCATTAATATGATCATGAATAAAATGCTAATTTCATTAATATGCCTTCTCAGTGGGTTTGACTCCAGGTCCTAGATCTACTTTGCCGCCCACCACGACAGTGAGTCCTACAGAAGGTGTGTTGGTCCTCTAAATCACCATCTCTGCAAATACCAATTGTACAGTCAAGGGTTTAGATCACGGGCCTGTAAAATTAAGTGACCAACATTTTAATGTAATACTGTATTCTTGTGTAATCATATTGCTTCCGACTAGTTTCAACTGTTACTTCTACTTTGACCTCAGACACCACAGTGAGACCAACTACCAGTAAGTAGGCCTACAAAGTTTAACTTACATCTATATTTTTTGTCACATTAATTCACTAAAGCTCCAACCGATTTATGAATTGACCCATTCAAATCAAATCAAATTTTATTGGTCACATGCGCCGAATACAACAGGTGCAGACATTACAGTGAAATGCTTACTTACAGCCCTTAACCAACAGTGCATTTATTTTAAACAAAAAAAGTAAGAATAAAACAACAACAAAAAAAGTGTTGAGAAAAAAAGAGCAGAAGTAAAATAAAGTGACAGTAGGGAGGCTATATATACAGGGGGTACCGTTGCAGAGTCAATGTGCGGGGGCACCGGCTAGTTGAGGTAGTTGAGGTAATATGTACATGTGGGTAGAGTTAAAGTGACTATGCATAAATACTTAACAGAGTAGCAGCAGCGTAAAAAGGATGGGGTGGGGGGCAGTGCAAATAGTCCGGGTAGCCATGATTAGCTGTTCAGGAGTCTTATGGCTTGGGGGTAGAAGCTGTTGAGAAGTCTTTTGGATCTAGACTTGGCACTCCGGTACCGCTTGCCGTGCGGTAGCAGAGAGAACAGTCTATGACTAGGGTGGCTGGAGTCTTTGACAATTTTGAGGGCACCAAGGAACTTGAAGCTCTCAACCTGTTCCACTACAGCTGCTTGTGATTTTCAGTCCAGATTTAGATTTTTTTTTTGTTCATCTGATTTGTAGGTAATGTGTAGTGTACTTCTCTCTTTCTGCTTATTGAATGACCTTAGATATTACATTAATTTATATTTGTTTTTGTGTAATATGAGTTATCTCATCTCACCAGGTTTGACCTCTCCTTTGACCCCCAGTACAGCAGTGAATCCTACATCAGGTGTGTTGGTCATCTTTCTCTAGTTAGTAGATAGAACCTAAACAAATAGAATAGCTTTATCTTACCCAGGTTTTTTACTCACACATTTTCCCTGATAAAAAAGAAAGTTGATATTTAATTAATTAAATCAACCCATTTAGATATCTTTATTTTTGTGTAATCAGATCCAATGACTTTGCTTTGCACCAGGTTGGACTACTAGTTCTACTTTGACAACTGATACCCCAAAGTGGCCACATGATTTTAGTTTAGTGGCGTAATAAGTTGTGTTGTGTGTTAACTGTTATTAAACAGTCTCTCTCTTGCATGTGCCCAGGAGGTCAAAGCTCCACAGAAAGCGTTCTGGGTAAGTATCCTTCTCTAGCTGACTACCTTTTTTTTCACACACAAATCTTGAGATGTAGTATTGACCCTGGGAATACAAGTTAATAACCTTTCCAATGTCACCAAACTGTGCAATTATGGCAGGCAGCAGTGGGTGTGGCTTCTGGAGTGGGCGCTCAAATACTGTTTCCACCTGTACCTTATGTCAAGGGTCTGTTTATTTTTTTGTGATCAACATTTTATTTTTATTTCACCTTATACAGCACACAAGGCAGGATCATGATACAAATATTAGCAGACATGACAACACTAACATAAAATAAACTATTTACATACTGTCAGGAGTCAATTATTTGAGTGCACAATATGACATTTACAGGAAGGAAGTAGAGTTTACAATTAAACATATTCTATATTATTCTCAGAAAAGAAACTGTCTCCCCCCCCCCACTCCCTTACCATGTAGGTCCACTGCTTGGTCAAGAGTTGTTGATATCTGATAGAGTTTTGCATAATACATCCCATGCATCAACTGTATTTGCCGGAGCTTTGTTTATCACGGCCGCTGATCGCTCTATACGAACAATATCTTGATAATATGATAACCATGTTTGAGGCGAGAGGATTGTAGGGGTAATCCAAACACTAAGGATAACCTTTTATTGCTGCTGTTAATCTCGCATAAAGGCTTATTTTCTGAACCAGTTGCAGTACAAAGGAAGAGTGATCATTCAACAAAAATAATGGTGGATCTTTGTTCACAGGGAAACACATACTTTTTGTAAGGAAATCTGAAACATGTGACCAGAACTGGGACACCATAGGACATTCCCAAAACATGTGCATTAGTGTTTCAACAGCATTCATACAGCATCTATCACATATTGGAGTAGGAATCTGCTTAATCTTAAAACATCTAAAATGGGGTTGCATAACTTCTACGCATAACCTTATAATGTATAAGCTGGTGTGCTGGGTTTTTAGAGGTAACAAATATATTTTCCCAAATGGTATCCCAGTTCAGGTCATGCCCCAATCCCTGCATTTCACAGTTCCATACTAGAGTGACACCCAATGTGTAGCATTTAACAGACAGCAGGCAATCACAAGTGGCAGAGACCATTTTAGAAGTTAATGAAAGGTCTGTCCATGTAAGCATTATGTGGGATGTTAACGGGGCATCCCATGGTACACCATAAGCTTTTAAGGGTCTGGGTTTTAACAATAATATGCCCAATTATGACATTTTAAACATTTAATCTTTCTACTGACTGAGTGGTGTTGTTTTCTAACAGAAATAATGAATACCTTTCTTCTTGTGTAATCAGATACAGAATTCACTTTTATTACTTCCAACAGGTTCGACTGTTACTTCTACTTTGACCCCTGACATCACAGTGAGACCAACTAGTAAGTATCCCTTACTTTGCAATTCCATTTTTGTTCACTCTAATTCAGGGGCGGCCTGTTCAATAGGGCGATATGGGCGACGCACTGCCAAACGGGAAAAGGAAGGGATTTTTTTTCTAATCAATTATATCACGGCAACAGTAGTTATCAGTGTTGTAATCTATACGTCTGATCTGCCACAGTGCCACACTGCCACTAAATGTCGAATCAGGCTAAAGTCGTGCTTCAAATGGCTCCCCCCCCTTTTGGGGCGATTTCAGTCAGGTTGAAAATCGCCCAGAAGTCTGTAATAGACTCCCATGTAAAATCTATTTTTTTCAAATTTCAGAGCCTTCAATACAATCTCAATGGGTGTCTGTGGGCTTGCACTTACGCTTTGCGTCATACGTTACGTAACCATGAACGTAACTGAGAAAAGAGTGGATTGTTTGAAAGAAGTTCCTTTTTGTCGGCGAACAAATTAAGATAAATTGGCAACGAAACAATTAGGACCTCCCAGACCAAATTTAATAATTCAACAGGTTTCTACTAAAGGCGGAAAGTCCTACACCCGAGGATTTTCCAAAAATTGGTACTGAACGAAAAAGACATTGCCACTCACTCAACTGGATGACGAGGGATACAGGCTAGCTGTCCGCCGCCACAACGATGAGGTTAGTGTTGATAATCACAAGTTTACTGGATGTGGATATGGTGTAATAAAGGCAGTTTATTCAGAGGTAAATATATCTGGAATCGCGTTCACGGACCCGTTCGTCAAACTCCTTAGGGAGCTATAAATTAAGCCCCATTACTTACCATATCAGATAAGAGAAATTGCTGCAGCTACATATATTTTACATCCTGGCCCTACATAGTTCACTATTTGCATCACTTACCAAAATATTACATGTGGTCATATATGCTTGGAAAGTGGAGATGCCATAGAACGTCAAAAAAGTAAACATTGCTGGAGACACATTGCCGTTTTGGAGAAGACATCGCGTTTGCTAGCGAAGAGATTTGTTGTGGCAAATGAACTTGGGCTGGGAATTGCCAGGAACCTCACGATAAGATATGTGCATCAGCATTGCGAGTCTCATGATTCTATACGTATTGCGATTCGATACTGTGATTTTATTGCGCACCATATGTCTGTTGCAGAGGGATCAGAAAGCCATGAGAACGAGTTTTGATCAGTCATGGAAATAAAAGTGCTGAAAACAAATTTGCTCCCAATGTGAAAAGATTGAGAACAAGCTATGAAGGAACAATAATGGTGTTTTGGTGCAGGTACAGCCAACTAGCGCTAAAATATTGCGATATTGTCAATACAGTATATCGTAAAGTATCACTATGTAACTCGATTTCTTTCACCCCAATCCCTCAAATTAACGGTAAATAACTGAATTGTTTGCCCCACATTTAGCTAAGATGATTAGCTAGCCAGCTAAAATGTTTTATTTAGTTAGCAGTCGCATCTACAATAGTTTACTGTCAATAACATGTCTCCAAAAATGACGTGGTGTCTCCAATTGTGTTGACATTTTACAATTGCAATGCGCATCCATGAGTATCCACTTTCTGTAGCTCAGCTGGTAGAGCATGGTGCTTGTAACGCCAAGGTAGTGGGTTCGATCCCCGGGACCACCCATACACAAAAATGTATGCACGCATGACTGTAAGTCGCTTTGGATAAAAGCGTCTGCTAAATGGCATATTATTATTATTATTATTATTATTATTATTATCTGAAGAGAGCCCCGAAACATTGTGTGCAGACATTTTATGCAATAAATGAAGTAGGTTCAATCTAGTAGTTCTGATCTTCTGATTGGTCCTGATGAGTTGGGCGAGGTCCCCTGCAGGCTACTGTCACTGTTGCATTGGCTCTGAGTCGGGTTCTCTGTCTTCAAATGTTCAGCCTAAGAGAGGGGATTTGTGTGTGTGTGTGTGTGTGTGTTTAACAGTGATGATGTGTGTGTGTGTGTGTGTGTTTAACAGTGATGATGTGTGTGTGTGTGTGTTTGTGTGTGTGTGTGTCCTCAGAGCAAGAACTCGTGAGTTGGAAGAACTGAGAGGCCTATGGCGTGGGTGTTGTCCTTGGCCACCTGCTGACAAGGCTGACAAGATAGGACCCTTTTGTCCATTGTTATTGGATAGGAACAGAACTTATAACCAGCTCCTGACCTAAATAGATCTTAGCACAACATTTTACTCAACATATCATATTCCATATTCACTATAACAAATATATTTACTACGACATTAGCAAGAACCGCCACATCCTCAGCCGGCTAATCCAGTGTGTGAAGTTTTGCGGAGTGTTTGAGTTAGCTTTGCGAGGCAAAGATGAAACTGAGGGCTCCACCAACCCTGGTAAGCCAACACTTTTGAGATCAGTCAATAAATGCTTCTGGTATTGACTTATATGCTGCCCCTGTCTTCATGTTGTTGCTGGACATATCTTTTTTTAAATGTGTGTAGGTCACCTAAATCATCAGAAAAATTGCCCCTCCTGAGAATTTTTTCAGGAGCCGCCACTGCTCTAATTCACTAAAACTCCAACAGGTTTACTCATAGACTTATTCATAGCTGCTTGTACTTTCACTCTAAATTGTTGTTCTTTTCTTAGATATGAATGGCGCTGGAGGGGGATGGCTGCCGTTTTATGGGCTCCTAACCAATTGTGCTATTCTGGGTGTTCTTTCACGTTGTTTGTAACTTTTTTTGTACATAATGTTTCTTATGACCGAAAAGAGCTTCTGGACATCAGAACAGCAATTACTCACTGGACAAAGATTTTTTCTGTAATGAATTGGAGGAGAAAGATTGACATCTCCTCTCGGACCAGGCCCCGTCATTCGCATGAAGAGGAGACGCCGATACAGGGGCCGCAGATCCGGATGCTTGGTGAGAATTAGTCTGCAAGTGGATAATCCGCCTTTACCATCTGTCCCACTATCTTATGTTTCACCGAGTCGTGGCTGAACGAGGACATGGATAATATGCAGTTGGCTGGGTTTTCCGTGCATCGGCAAGACAGAACAATAAACTTCCAGTAAGAGGAGGGGTGGTGGTCTGTGTCTATTTGTCAATAACAGCTGGTGCGCGATCTCTAATATTAAGGAAGTCTAGAGGTTTTGCTCGTCTGAGGTAGAGGATCTCATGATAAGCTGAAGACCACAATATTTACAAAGAGAGTTTATCTATATTTTTCATAGCTGTCTATTTACCATCACAAACCGATGCAGGCAATAAGACCGCACTCAACGAGCTGTATAAGTCCATAAGCAAACAAGAGAATGCTCACCCAGAAGCAGCGCTCCTATTGGCTGGGGACTTTAATGCAGGAAAACTTAAATCTGTTTTACTTCATCTCTACCAGCATGTAAAATGTGCAACTAGAGGGAAAACAACTCTAGACCACCTTTACTACAACACAAAGAGACACGTACAAAGCTCTCCCTCGACCCACCATTTGGCAAATCTGACCATAATTCTATCCTCCTGATTCCTGCTAACAAGCAAAAACTCAAGCAGGACGTGCCAGTAACTCGCTCATCACGGAAGTGGTCGGATGACGCGGATGCTAAGCTACAGGACTGTTTTGCTAGCACAGACTAGAATATGTTTAGGGATTCATCCGATGGAATTGAGGAGTATACCACCACAGTCACCGACTTCATCAATAAGTGCATCGACGACGTCGTCCCCACGGTGACCGTACATACATATCCCAACCAGAAGCCATGGATTACAGGCAACATCCGCACTGAGCTAAAAGCTAGAGCTGTCGCTTTCAAGAAGCGGGTAACTAATCCAGACGCTTATAAGAAATCCTGCTATGCCCTCAGACGAACCATCAAATAGGCAAAGCGTCAATACAGGACTAAGATTGAATCCTACTACACCGGCTCTGATGCTCATCGGATATGGCAGGGCTTGTAAACTATTATGGATTACAAAGGGAAACCCAGCCATGAGCTGCCCAGTGACGAAAGCCTACCAGATGAGCTAAATGCCTTCTATGCTTGCTTCGAGGCAAGCAACACTGAACCATGCATTAGAGCACCAGCTGTTCTGGACGACTGTGAGATCATGCTCTCCGTAGCCGATGTGAGTAAGACCTTTAAACAGGTCAACATTCACAAGACTGCAGGGCCAGACGGATTACCAGGACGTGTACTGAGAGCACATTTTCATCCTCTCCATGACCGAGTCAGTAATACCGACATGTTTCAAGCAGACCACCATAGTCCCTCTACCCAAGAATGCCAAGATATGCAAGCGGTACCGGAGTGCCAATTCAAGGTCCAAAAGGCACCTTAACAGCTTCTAACCCCAAGCCATAAGACTGCTAAACAGTTAATTAAATGGCTACCCGGACTATTTGCATTGACCCCCTTTTTTACACTGCTGCTACTCGCTATTTATTACCTATGCATAGTCACTTTAACCATACCAAATGTACATATTACCTCAATAACCTCCTGTATTAGCCTCGTTATTGTTATTTTATTGTGTTACTTTTTTGTTACTTTAGTTTATTTATATATGTATCATTGTTTTAGCAAATATTTTCTTACTTAGAAAAAACTGCATTGTTGGTTAAGGGCATGTAAGTAAGCATTTCACGGTAAGGTTGTATTGTAACATCCTGTTGTATTCGGCACATGTGACAAATTTACATTTTAGTCATTTAGCTGATGCTCTTATCCAGAGCGACTTACAGTTAGTGAGTGCATACATTATTTTAATTTCTTTCATAATGGCCCCCCGTGGGGATTGAACCCACAACCCTGGATTCAAACCAGGATCTCTAGTGGCACAGCTAGCACTGCGATGCAGTGCCTTAGACCACTGCGCCACTCGGGAGATAAATAAAAGTGTATTTTATTTTATATGAAACAAATATAAATTTTTCTTCTCATTTCTTCTCACCAGGTTTGACCTCTCCTTTTGCCCCCAGCACAGCAGTGAATCTTATATCAGGTGTGTTGGTCATCTTTAGTTAGCAAAACTGAAACAAATGGACTTCCTTTATCTTACCCAGGTTTTTGTATTTTTTTTCCCGATCACAAATTTGCCTAATTTCTAGAAAAGAGGTAGATATTGGATTGATTAAATAATCCTATTAAGATACCTTATTGTATAACCAGATCCAATGACTTTGCTTTGCACCAGATTTGACTGTTAGTCCTACTTTGACATCTGACACCCCAAAGAGTCCAACTGAAAGTGAGTGTGGCCACACGATTTTAGTTTATTGGTATTTACTAAGTTGTGATGTGTGTTAACTGTTAACAAACCGTCTCTCTCTTGCATGTGCACAGGAGGTCAAAGCTCCACAGACAGTGTTGTGAAGTCAAACGGTCAGAAAAGAGTTTTGGGTAAGTATCTTCATTTAGTACTTTCCTGCTAAATCAAATCAAATCAAATGTTATTTGTCACATACACGTGTTTAGCAGATGTTATAGCGGGTGTAGCGAAATGCTTGTACTTGTACTAGATCCAACAGTGCAGTAATATCTAACAATTACACAACATATACCCAATACACACAAAAAGTAAGGAATGGGATTTAAGAATATATACATATATGCACCACCCACAACCGTGCTTGGCCATGCATCCTTGACTAGTCTCTCAAAGCACTTCATGATGACAGAGGTGAGTGCTACAGGGGATAGTCATTTAGTTCAGTTACCTTTGCTTTCTTGGGTACAGGAACAATGGTGGCCATCTTGAAGCATGTGGGAACAGCAGACTGGGAAAGGGAGCGATTGAATATGTCCATGAACACACCAGCTGCTGGTCTGTGCATGCTCTGAGGACGTGGCTAGGGATGCCGTCTGGTCCGGCAGCCTTGCGGGGGTTAACATGCACATCGGCCATATTCCTTGGTAGTGGGCCTCGTCAGTGGCACTGTGTTATCCTCAAAGCGGGTGAAGAAGGTGTTTAGCTTGTCTGGAAGCGAGACGTCGGTGTCTGCAACGTGGCTGGTTTTCTTTTTGTAGTCCGTGATTGTCTGTAGACCCTGCTACATACGTCTCGTGTCTGAGCCGTTGAATTGCGACTCCACTTCGTCTCTATACTGATGTTTTGCCAGTTTAATTGCCTTGCGGAGTGAGTAGCTACACTGTTTGTATTCTGCCATATTCCCAGTCACCTTGCCATGGTTGAATTTATTTTTTGTTGTCATTTAGCAGACGCTCTTATCCAGAGCGACTTACAAGAGCAATTAGGGTTAAGTGCCTTGCTCAAGGGCACATCGACAGATTTTTCACCTAGTCGGCTCGGGGATTAGAACAAGTGACTTTTCAGTTACTGGCACAACGCTCTTAACCACTAAGCTACCTGCCACCCTCAGACAGGACAGTGCCTATCCCAAATGCGGTGGTTAACATATCCCAGTCCGCGTGATCAAAACAATCTTGAAGCGTGGATTCCGATTGGTCAGACCAGTGTTGAATAGTCCTTAGCACGGGTACTTCCTGTGTGAGTTTCTGCCTATAGGAAGGGAGAAGCAAAATGGAGTCGTGGTCAGATTTGCCGAAAGGAGGGCGGGGGAGGGCCTTATAACCATCCCGGAAGTTTGAATAGCAATGGTCGAGGATTTTAGCAGCGCGAGTACAACAGTCGATATGTTGATAGAACTTCGGCAGCCTAGTCCTCAAATTTGCTTTGTTAAAATCCCACAATAAATGCAGCCTCAGGATATGTGGTTTCCTGTTTGCATAAGGTCCAGTGAAGTTCTTTGAGGGCCATCGTGGTATTTGCTTGAGGGGGGATATACACGGCCATGACTATAACCGAAGAGAATTCTCTTGGGAGATAATACGGTCGGCATTTGATTGTGAGAAATTCTAGGTCGGGTGAACAGAAGGACTCGAGTTCCTCTATGTTACTAAAATTACACCATGAGTCGTTAATCATGAAACACACACCTCCGCCCTTTATTCCTGTCTGGGCGATGAACTGAGAACCCATCTGGCTGGACCGATTTCGACAGAATATCCCAAGAGAGCCATGTTTCCGTGAAACAGAGTATGTTACAGGCCTTGATGTCTCTCTGGAAAGCCAATTCAACTGGGTTCATGCGAGTGACTGATTGATCGTGCCTGGGAGGAATCCTCACTACCAGTACAAGCAATTTGTCAGTACGCCCAAAACATTGTTTGGAGAACAGAACGGGGTGTCTCAGTTTCAAGGTCTCAGCTTGAAGAGAAGAAGCCTCGTGAGGTATTGGTTGGTCACATGCATGAACCAAATATTAATGATGAATAAGTAATAAGCTAAATCATGCAAATATAACTTGTCTGTGTAAGCAGTATATAAGAGAACTAACTGCCCCGGCGGAGCTCCCGACCGACGTGTACTCTGGTGAATTAAGTTTGTTGGCACCTCTCCAGCTTGCTGATAATAAAGAATGATTCATTTAATATTGACTTCAGGTGGTAATTTCCACGAAAAGTCATTTAGCAGACGCTCTTATCCAGAGTGCATTCATCTTAAGATAGCTAGGTGAGACAACAACATATCACAATCGTAGCAAGTACATTTTCCCTCAACAAAGTAGTTATCAGCAAAGTCAGCGCCCTCCTGAACTCCCTGTTCACCCATGACTGCGTGGCCAAGCACGCCTCCAACTCAATCATCAAGTTTGCAGACGACACCACAGTAGTAGGCTTGATTACCAACAATGACGAGACCGCCTACAGGGAGGAGGTAATGGCTCTGGGAGTGTGGTGCCAGGAAAATAACCTCTCACTCAACATCAACCAAACAAAGGAGATGATCGTGGACTTCAGGAAACAGCAGAGGGCGCTTGCATGCTTCAAGATGAATGCTGTTCATTGACTATAGCTCAGCATTCAACACCATAGTACCCTCCAAGCTCATCATTAAGCTCGAGGCCCTGGGTCTGAACCCCGCCCTGTGCAACTGGGTCCTGGACATCCTGACGGGCCGCCCCCAGGTGGTGAAGGTAGGAAACAACATCTCCACTTCGCTGATCCTCAACACTGGGGCCCCTCAAGGGTGCATGCTCAGCCCTCTCCTGTACTCCCTGTTCACCCATGACTGCGTGGCCAAGCACGCCTCCAACTCAATCATCAAGTTTGTAGACGACACAACAGTAGTAGGCTTGATTACCAACAATGACGAGACCTCCTACAGGGAGGAGGTGAGGGCTCTGGGAGTGTGGTGCCAGGAAAATAACCTCTCACTCAACATCAACAAAACAAAGGAGATGATTGTGGACTTCAGGAAACAGCAGAGGGTGCACCCCCCTATCCACATTGACAGTGGAGAAGGTGTTGCTTCAAGTTCCTTGGCGTACACATCACCGACAAACTGAAATGGTCCACCCACGCAGACAGTGTGGTGAAGAAGGCGCAACAGAGCATCTTCAACCTCAGGAGGCTGAAGAAATTTGGCTTATCACCTAAAACCCTCACAAACCTTTACAGATGCACAATTGAGAGCATCCTGTTGGGCTGTATCACCGCCTGGTACGGCAACTGCACCACCCACAACCGCAGGGCTCTCCAGAGGGTGGTGCGGTCTGCCGAACGCATTACTGAGGGAAAACTAGCCTCCCTCCAAGACACATACAGCACCCGATGTCACAGGAAGGCCAAAAAGATCATCAAGGACATCAACCACCCGAGCCACTGCATGTTCACCCCGCTATCATCCAGAAGGCGAGGTCAGTACAGGTGCATCAAAGCTGGGACCGAGAGAATAAAAAACAGCTTCTATCTCAAGGCCATCAGACTGTTAAATAGCCATCACTAGCACATTAGAGGCTGCTGCTGCCTATTGAAATCAATGGCCACTTTAAGAAATGGAACACTAGTCACTTTAATAATGTTTACATATCTTGCACTACTCATCTCATATGTATATACTGCATTCTATTCTATAATATTCTTCTGTATCTTAGTCCATGCCGCTCTGTCATTGCTTGTCCATGTACAGTGAGGGAAAAAAAGCATTTGATCCCCTGCTGATTTTGTACGTTTGCCCACTGACAAAGAAATGATCAGTCTATCATTTTAATGGTAGGTTTATTTGAAGAGTGAGAGACTGAATAACAACAAAAACATCCAGAAGAACGCATGTCAAAAATGTTATAAATTGATTTGCATTTTAATGAGGGAAATAAGTATTTGACCCCCTCTCAATGAGAAAGGTTTCTGGCTCCCAGGTGTCTTTTATACAGGTATCGAGCTGAGATTAGGAACACACTCTTAAAGGAGTGCTCCTAATCTCAGTTTGTTACCTGTATAAAAGACACCTGTCCACAGAAGCAATCAATCAATCAGATTCCAAACTCTCCACCATGGCCAAGACCAAAGAGCTCTCCAAGGATGTCAGGGACAAGATTGTAGACCTACACAAGGCTGGAATGGGCTACAAGACCATCGCCAAGCAGCTTGGTGAGAAGGTGACAACAGTTGGTGCGATTATTCGCAAATGGAAGAAACACAAAAGACCTGTCAATCTCCCTCGGCCTGGGGCTCCATGCAAGATCTCACCTCGTGGAGTTGCAATGATCATGAGAATGGTGAGGAATCAGCCCAGAACTACACAGGAGGATCTTGTCAATGAGCTCAAGGCAGCTGGGACCATAGTCACCAAGAAAACAATTGGTAACACACTACGCTGTGAAGGACTGAAATCCTGCAGCGCCCGCAAGGTCCCCCCTGCTCAAGAAAGCACATATACAGGGCCGTCTGAAGTTTGCCGATGAACATCTGAATGATTCAGAGGAGAACTGGGTGAAAGTGTTGTGGTCAGATGAGACCAAAATGGAGCTCTTTGGCATCAACTCAACTCGCCGTGTTTGGAGGAGGAGGAATGCTGCCTATGACCCGAAGAACACCATCTCCACCTTCAAAAATGGAGGTGGAAACATTATGCTTTGGGGGTGTTTTTCTGTTAAGGGGACAGGACAACTTCACCGCATCAAAGGGACAATGGATGGGGCCATGTACCGTCAAATATTGGGTGAGAACATCCTTCCCTCAGCCAGGGCATTGAAAATGGGTCGTGGATGGGTATTCCAGCATGTCAATGACCCAAAACACACGGCCAAGCCAACAAAGGAGTGGCTCAAGAAGAAGCAGCTTAGCCAGTCTCCAGACTTTAATCCCATAGAAAATCTGTAGAGGGAGCTGAAGGTTCGAGTTGCCAAACGTCAGCCTCGAAACCTTAATGACTTGGAGAAGATCTGCAAAGAGGAGTGGAACAAAATCCCTCCTGAGATGTGTGCAAACCTGGTGGCCAACTACAAGAAACGTCTGACCTCTGTGATTGCCAACAAGGGTTTTGCCACCAAGTACTAAGTCATGTTTTGCAGAGGGGTCAAATACTTATTTCCCTCATTAAAATGCAAATCAATTTATAACATTTTTGACATGCGTTTTTCTGGATTTCTTTGTTGTTATTCTGTCTCTCACTGTTCAAATAAACCTACCATTAAAATTATAGACTGATCATGTCTTTGTCAGTGGGCAAACGTACAAAATCAGCAGGGGATCAAATACTTTTTTCCCTCACTGTATGTATATGTACTCTGAGCATGTGCTGAACAACTGGCAAGTGTCTTCACTGACATTTTCAACATGTCCCTGACTGAGTCTGTAATACCGACATGTTTCAAGCAGACCACCATAGTCCTCGTGCCCAAGGACACTAAGATAACCTGCCTAAATGACTACCGACCCGTAGCACTGACGTCTGTAGCCATGAAGTGCTTTGAAAGGCTGGTCATGGCTCACATCAACACCATTATCCCAGAAACCCTAGACCCACTCCATTTTGCATACTGCCCCAACAGATCCACAGATGATGCAATCTCTATTGCACTCCACACTGCCCTTTCCCACCTGGACAAGAGGAACACCTACGTGAGAATGCTATTCATTGACTACAGCTCAGCATTCAACACCATAGTGCCCTCAAAGCTAATCACTAAGCTAAGGATCCTGGGACTAAACACCTCCCTCTACAACTGGATCCTGGACTTCCTGACGGGCCGCCCCCAGGTGGTAAGGGTAGGTCACAACACATCTGCCACACTGATCCTCATCACGGGGGCCCCTCAGTCCCCTCCTGTACTCCCTGTTCACCCGTGACTGCATGGCCAGGCACGATTCCAACACCATCGTTATGTTTGCCGATGACACAACAGTGGCCTGATCACCGACAACGATGAGACAGCCTATAGGGAGGAGGTCAGAGACCTGGCCGTGTGGTGCCAGGATAACAACCTCTCCATCAACGTGACCAAGACAAAGAGATGATTGTGGACTACAGGAAAAATGTATTATTATTTATGCATACATTTACCAGACGCTCTTATCCAGAGCGACTAGCAGACGCTCTTATCCAGAGCGACTTACAGTTAGTGAGTGCATACATTTTTGCCTTAGACCACTGCGCCACTCGGGAGTACACTTTAACTCTACCCACATGTACATATTACCTTAACTACCTCAATTAGCTGGTGCCCCCGCACATTGACTCTGCACCGGTACCCCCCTGTATATATAGCCTCCCTACTGTTATTTTATTTTACTTCTGCTCTTTTTTTCTCAACCCTTTTTTGTTGTTGTTTTATTTTACTTTTTTTATAAAAAAAATAAATGCATTATTGGTTAAGGGCTGTAAGTAAGCATTTCAATGTAATATCTACACCTGTTGTATTCGGCGCATGTGGCCAATATAATTTGATTTGATTTGATTTGATATTATTAAATCCCATTCCTTACTTTTGTGTGTGTATTGGGTATATGTTGCGTAATTGTTACATATTACTGCAGTGTCGGAGCTAGAAGCACAAGCATTTCGCTACACCCGCTATAACATCTGCTAAACACGTGTATGTGATTTGATTTGATAATGACCTCTCCTGATGTCATCATGTCACCAAACAGCGGTGCAATTATGGCAGGCAGCAGTGGGTATGGCTTCTGGAGTTGGCATGTTCCTGATGGGAATGACAGCTGTCTGTCTCTGTAGGAGGAACAGTGAGTACTTCTGATTCTGCATAACAAATAATTTGCAAGCATTTTCCTTTCTCATTTGAATGTAAGTGCCTTTGACATGGGTTAATCTATCAACTCATTTTGGTCATATTGTATAGGATAGGCTATAATCAATATAATTAATTTAGCCTAATTTGTTTTTCAGAGAAAAACTATTCCCAGAGGTAATAATTCCCTTTGTGGATATTTTATGATGCAGATTCTATCTCAACCTTTAGTTCTGTATTGTCCATGATGAGATGTTCTTACCACAACCTTCTTATACTTGTATTTTGTATAGACCTACAGCCATTCAGGATGATCACAGCCGATGTATGTATAAAAAAAAATACATCAAACACTGCACACACTACTAACACAACTACACACATACATGTACAAACACATGTTGTAATTACGTTTTCATTTAGTATCTGTTCTAGATGATTTGGTGATGGGAGCTGTGAGCAGTGCAGGCATGTTGGATTCAAGGGATGCTGGGATCAATTCTCTCATCACCTTTGTACCGTCCACGTTTTTGCCCTCAGGTGAGTTTGTAACAGAATGTCTTCTGTCCCTGTCTTCCTGACCTGGGACGTGAATTTGGGACCCCCAGCACAATAACACTTGGTCACTCAATGCCAACCATACTAACTTAAAATGTATTAGTCAGAGCATCTTAAGAGTTTGAGAACAGAGATGAAAGTCACCAGGGTGGTTTGAGTCAGGAGGAGAAGTGTGAAGTGACATCAAGCCCTGTTATTTTCACTTCTTCTGACCCCACCCCAACCCCACACACACACAACCTCTTACTTGTGGCTTTGTCTCTCTCGTTGACATGCAGGTCCTGTGCAGGTATCTGCAAATGAAGATGTAAGTACAGCAAAAATATTAACCTTGGATAGAGATACATACTTGTTTTCGGACGGACAGACAGACAGACTGAGGGATAATATGGATCGATCTCTCTCTCTTTCCTCCAGGTGGATTCAGAGAATGTAAGGATCTACAGCCTGATCACTTCTGTACCATCCACATCTATACCATCAGGTTAGTCTATTTGTTGTTTAGGCTTGGATTTTGGTCTGATGTAGTCACATCAGTAAGCATGTATGTATTTAAGTTATACAAAAGATAATGTGTTAGAGCATCTTGAAAGCATGAGAATAGAGCTGTAAGTCTACAGGATGGTTTGAGTCAGGAGGAGAAGTGGGAAGTGACATTAAGCACAGCAAAGTGACACGCAGAACCACACCCACACTGACGCACACACACACACACACACAAAAACACACACACAAACACACACACACATACATACACACAAACTCTAACTTAGGTTCCCTCTGTGATGTACAGGCCCTTTTGAAGAAAATGGACAGTCATCTGAAAACGACAATGTAAGTTCAGAATCATCCACTGTGTTTGGTGATTGTGAACGACTCTCAGTTTCAGATTGATGTTACATCTTAGTATACACATTTACATGTACAATATTGTAGATTCAAAGGACTGAAGTTAAACTGTCTGTTTATTTTCTCTAGTCTGATGTGTACCACGTATACAGCTCAATCCCCGACAGACCAGCAACTTCAGCCCAGCCGGATGGGTTGTACAGTCTTCTGCAGGCACACTGAAACTACACCACTGGCTTTCTATAACTATGTCTCACATAAATACTCTTCTATGTAGGATGTCCTTTATTTATCATACAACATGGTACTGTGAATAAGTATCTAATACATCTACTGCTGTGAGACATAAGTGGCCGCTAGAGCCCCCCCCACACACCAAAAAAACGTCAGTTGGGGTCTCAAGTTACTGTTACTTAGGAAAGTAGAATACACAACGTGCAGTTTCAAAATGTGGTTCTTCATTAGCAGTTTTCCTCTTGTTATGTCACTGACAGTCACTCAATTAGCCCATGTCAGCTACATTTGATAGATTGCTAGGCAAGTTAGTCTAGCCAGCTATCTAAGCCTTGTAGCAATGGCTAAATTACTGCCCAGGGGCCCTGACATCCAGGGGGCCCCCAATGATTTTGTTAGTCACTCTCACTCAGAAATCAAATGAACATGGCATAAGTCATGGCAAAATGTGTAGAATTGCAGGAAATTATCTTTAAAATGTCTCTCCATCCCATGGCAAAATGTGTAGAACTGCAGGAAATTAGCTTTTAAAAATGAATTGTATTATTTCAACCCCATGACACAATGTGTAGAATTGCAGGAAATTAACTTTATAACTGCAAAGTTCTCTCCGCCCCATGGCAAAATGTGTAGAATTGCAGGACATTAACTTTAAAGCTCAAAATGTTTCTCTCCGCCGCCAGGAGGGGGGGCCACTAAAATGTTTTTTAAAAAACTGAGGTAAAAGTCAAATGTTTATTTTTATGTTTAATTTAACAATTTTTGCGGCAAAAGTTTGCGAACCCCAAAAGCCTTATCTTATAGCAAAATCATTTATACTGATATTGCCCACACACTTTGCTTCATGCTACAAAATATAATATTTTAGTTTTAAAAGTGTTTACATTGTTGGCAACATCAGATCATCAAAACTTAAAATACAGATTTCCTAAATGCTATACAAATCTCCCAATTTCCCTGTGTTTACCTGTTATTTTCCAAGTTCCCAGTTTAATTTCAATTTACTCAGCACTTCAGTCGCTCCTTCAATGTGCAGTGTTGTAGACACTTTCTAGCGTTTTAGTCCAATGACTGCGGAGTGGTTAAGATGTAAACGGTGTGAGATCATAACTTTCATTACATATTTTTATAGTTAACATGCGGGGATTAGCCTCGTTTGACCTTCCTGATCTTGCGAGCTTACATTCTGTTTCGATGCACACTTGAGCCCAGCGGTCAGGATGGTTGATCAGGCTATGGGGGATGGCTTTGTTTGTTGAAAAAATGGGTGGCTCCCCCCTCACCTCCTATATAAATCTGTAAAACAAAAAAGTAACAGAATAAATTGACTTAAACCGTTCCCTCGTCTTTGTTAGTATTTTACATTATTTGATTTTGATTATTCAAGATAATGCAAAAAATATGTCCTGTTATCTGTCACCTTTTTCTGGCCATTGGTGACTTTTGGATGTTGGCAATATATACTGTAGTTGTTATTGTGAAGTGTAGTTGTCATAATCAAAAAGGTTAAAAAGAAAGCCTGAATAAAATATAGTCATTTGGGCTCATGTAAGGAGCAGGAGACATTGACCCCTGCCCAACCTCCCATTTCATAATTAATTAATATGCCATTTAGCAGACGCTTTTATCCAAAGCGACTTACAGTCATGCGTGCATAAATGTTTTGTGTATGGGTGGTCCCGGGGATCGAACCCACTACCTTGGCGTTACAAGCTCCGTGCTCTACCAGCTGAGCTACAGAGGACCACGCAGACCACGCAGAGCTCCCATCACACCAGTTTTGTACATGAAACCTGCTTTTTATTGTGAAGTGTAGTTGTCATAATCAAAAAGGTTAAAAAGAAAGCCTGAATAAAATATAGTAATTTACTCTGACAGATAAGCAAATGGTTTTGGCTCATGTAAGGAGCAGGAGACATTGACCCCTCCCCAACCTCCCATCACACCAGTTGATTAACTTTCTTTGTGGTTTTCCTGTGAGCAGACTCCTCATCTTCCTCTCTATTAAAACCATTCTCTCAGTCACAGATACCGTACTTATTATGTAGTTTGTGACAGTCTGTTTCTCAGGAAAATAGCATTATTCACCCCTGATCTGGCTCGTCATCTGTTTTTCGTCATCCTCATTTGCTGTGAGTTATTCCTCCGATCCAGCTCTTACACTAGTATACAGTGGGGAAAAAAGTATTTAGTCAGCCACCAATTGTGCAAGTTCTCCCACTTAAAAAGATGCGAGAGGCCTGTAATTTTCACCATAGGTACACGTCAACTATGACAGACAAATTGAGATTTGTTTTTCCAGAAAATCACATTGTAGGATTTTTAATGAATTTATTTGCAAATTATGGTGGAAAATAAGTATTTGGTCAATAACAAAAGTTTCTCAATACTTTGTTATATACCCTTTGTTGGCAATGACACAGGTCAAACATTTTCTGTAAGTCTTCACAAGGTTTTCACACACTGTTGCTGGTATTTTGGCCCATTCCTCCATGCAGATCTCCTCTAGAGCAGTGATGTTTTGGGGCTGTCGCTGGGCAACACGTACTTTCAACTCCCTCCAAAGATTTTCTATGGGGTTGAGATCAGTAGACTGGCTAGGCCACTCCAGGACCTCCAGGAGTTTGGAGTGTGACTGTTTGAGGTTGTGGACAGGTGTCTTTTATACTGATAACAAGTTCAAACAGGTGCCATTAATACAGGTAACAGGAGGACAAAGGAGCCTCTTAAAGAAGAAGTTACAGGTCTGTGAGAGCCAGAAATCTTGCTTGTTTGTAGGTGACCAAATACTTATTTTCCACCATAATTTGCAAATAAATTCATAAAAAATCCTACAATGTGATTTTCTGGAAATTTTTGTTTCAATTTGTCTGTCATAGTTGACGTGTACCTATGATGAAAATTACAGGCCTCTCTCATCTTTTTAAGTGGGAGAACTTGCACAATTGGTGGCTGACTAAATACTTTTTCCCCCCACTGTATATACTGTATACAGCTGTAACATTGGTATTGAGTGTCTTATTTGATCAATTTGATTATATTTCATGTGAATATTGTATACAAAACATTAAGAACACCTGGTCTTTCACCAATTTCATTGGATTTAGGTGAGAAGTTGGTTGAAAAAAAGATCAAATACATTTGCTGTATCTGTTTCTGACCGTTTCTGAAACACAAAAACAATTGCAAATATTTTTGGACCTGTAAACAGATCGTTTGCATTCAATAATGTTTTGCATTTACTTTTTACCTAAATATACTGCACTGCTTGCGAATTCTCAAATAAAATTATGAAAACTACAGTAGGCCTACTTGCAGTGGTAGCCTACACACTTCAATGCAAAAAACTGCCTGTTCACCTGTCAAATTCTACTGTAGGCCTGTGTTATAAACCGCGCTCCCTTTCGGATGCATAGAGCAAAAACAAATGTAATATCCTGCAATAGATCTAATAGGCCCAATTAAATGAGATGTGCATGGTAATTTGTTGTATGGCTACTTAGTGAATATGAACTTTTCATGGCCAGAAAAGGTGAGGAATTTATTATGCAATGGTTATGATATATTTATTATGTATTATGTTTATAAATGAATATTGTATACTCGAGAAATGTGACATTACAGTATTAAGACATAGCCTACAAACGCCAATGGAAAGGGTGAACTGTCTGTTCTACCGTTAAAATGCGCATGTTGTAGGCCTATAAGCTATTTCACTAGCATGAAACCATCACATTCAGAAAAGGTGAGGAATTTATTCTGCAATGATCAAGGAAATGAAATAAATAATAGGAAATAGATGCCTATTTCTAATAATTTTAGAATCCAAAGATAAAATAAATAGGACTAGATTTGAACTCTTCTCACTAAAGGCACATGATTGCGTCTTGTTATTATATTTAGCTACCTGTTTTTTTGTTATGAATAAGAGTGTCATCATACACTGAGTGTACAAAACATTCCTAATATTGAGTTGCACCCCTTTTGCCCTCATAGCAGCCTCAATTCGTCAGGGCATGTACTCCACAAGGTGTTGAAAGCCTTCCACAGGGATGCTGGCCCATGTTGACTCCAATGCTTCCCACAGTTGTGTCAAGTTGGCTGGATGTCCTTTGGGTGGTGGATCATTCTTGATACTGTTGAGCATGAAAAAACCACCTTTCCCGGTCAGAGGAATAAGGCAACCTCACAGAGAGCTAAACACACTAAATAACTTTATTTCCAGAGGACATATGAGATGGTTGTGGTTCTTTACAGAGAATAATATAAATGAATATACTATTAAACATAGCATGATAATTAATGAGTAATAGCACATGAGCAATAATAATATTGACTGTATAAGGAGATAGTGACATAAGCAAAGGACTGTATAAATCACAGCATCAACTGCTATTAAAAACTAGCAATAGTAACCACCAACAAAAGTTTCAATAACAACATCACTCACTTCTGTCCACGCACTCCATCACTCTTGTCCACTTGGAGAGAGACTGAGGAGGCTCTGACCTGAGCAGCCAGAAGGACTGTCAGGTGTCCTGCCCCCTAGCAACCTATTGGTGGCCTGGTAGCAGAGGTCACTGGGAGTTTGGGGAGACAGTTTATGATCGCCTAGTCTCTCTGGAATTGTTGGGGGATGGGTGGAGTGAGCTGCATTAAGTTATAAAACTCACAGGCAGGGAAATCTGTAACAGTGGGAAGGAACATTGCCTTTCACTTTCTATCACGCTGTAGCCGAGATCTTTAAATCGAGCCCCTTGTAACCCTTGTTTCATTATTAGTTCCTTGAGAAAAAGAAAAAATTCACCGAAAAAATCATCATATATTTGCAAAGCTTCTTGGTATCATCTAACAGACATATTCATGAAAGCTTTGATTCATTTCAACAGAATGAATCAGATCACACACACACACACACACATATTGAGAGACAGTTTGGGGGAAACTGATACATACCAACCAGAGTCCAGTTACATCTGTTGCAAGTACTGTGTGATTTATGGTAAGTAGTTAAGATATTCTAAAGCGGAAGATATCTTAGCAAAATACTGTTGCTGTGATAAATAATTAAGATGCTTATTGGACAGTTTCTTCTCACTAGGTTTGACTTCCGGTTCTCCTCCCCCCTTCAGCATGACAGTGAATCATCCAACAGGAGTGTAGGTTCTCCGAGAGAGCCTGTTAAAAAGGGTTTACATTAAAATTGGTTTTACATTACAAAATGTGAACATTTCTAATACACTACATGACCAAAAGTATGTGAGCAGCTCATTGAACATTTGCTGCTATAACAGCCTCCACTCTTCTGGGAAGGCTTTCCACTAGATGTTGGAACACTGCTGCAGGGACTTGCTTCCATTCAGCCACAAGAGCATTAGTGAGGTCGGGCACTGATGTTGGGCGATTAGGACTGGCTCGCAGTCGGCGTTCCAATTAATCCCAAAGGTGTTCGATGAGGTTGAGGTCAGAGCTCTCTGCAGGCCAACTTCCACATCGATCTTGACAAACAATTTCTGTATGGACCTGGCTTTGTGCACAAGGTTATTTTCATACTGAAACAGGAAAGGGCCTTCCCCAAACTGTTGCCACAAAGTTGGAAGCACAGAATCATCTAGAATGTCATTGTATGCTGTAGTGTTAAGGTTTCCCTTCACTGGAACTAGGGGGCCTAGACCGTATCATGAAAAACAGCCCCAGACCATTATTCCTTCTCCACCAAACTTTACAGTTGGCACTATGCATTGGGGCAGGTAGCGTTCTCATGGCATCCGCCAAACCCAGATTTGTCCATCGGACTGCCAGATGGTGAAGCGTGAATCATCAGTCCAATGGCGGCGAGCTTTACACCACTCCAGCCGACGCTTGGTATTGCACATGGTGATCTTAAGCTTGTGTGAGGCTGCTTGGCCATAGAAACCCATTTCAAGAATCTCCCTACGAACAGTTATTGTGCTGAAGTTGCATCCAGAGGCAGTTTGGAACTCGGTAGTGAGTGTTGCAACCGAGGACAGTATTTAGATGTTGACCCATAATTTATGTTCTTTATTGTGTAGAAAAAATATATGTTTATTATTATAATTTTTTGCAAATTAGAGGAAGTGTCACGATCGTCATAGGTAACAGACCAAGGCGCAGCGTGATGAACAAACATACTTTAATTAGTTAAAGTTTAAACATGAATACAAAACAAGAAACGACTCGTGACGTCCACGGTATCAATGACCGAACACGGAACAAAAACCCACAAACACAAAGGGAAAACAGACAGTTTAAATATGGCTCCCAATCAGAGACAACCAGCCAACAGCTGACACTCGTTGCCTCTGATTGGGAGTCACTCAGGCAAACATAGAAATCAACAAACTAGAACCCCCAACATAGAAATAAACACATAGAATAAACACACCCTGGCTCAACAAATAGAGTCCCAGAGCCAGGGTGTGACAGTACCCCCCCCTAAAGGCGCGGACTGCGACCGCTCCTCAATAAGAGCAAAACAGGGGAGGGCTGGGTGGGCATACCTCCTCGGCGGCGGTTCTGGCTCCGGCCTTGCCCACCACCCTCCAACAAACCCCCCATAGCGCCCCTGGTCCGGTCTGGCCCCGCTGGCTGGAGCTGGACTGGACGTAGCAGGAGCGGTTAGCTTCAACTCCGTAGTGGAGCCGTTGACCGGTACCTGGTTAGGCACCAGGCTGACGACTCGCACCCCTGGCTTGGTGCGAGTGGCAGGAACAGGCCGGGCCGGGCTGGCGACGCGCACCGTATACTTGGTGCGAGTGGCCGGAACAGGCCGGGCCGGGCTGGCGACGCGCACCGTAGACTTGGTGCGAGTGGCAGGAACAGGCCGGGCCGGGCTGGCGACGCGCACCGTAGGCTTGGTGCGTAGAGCAGGGACAGGCCGGGCTGGGCTGGCGACGCACACCGTAGGCTTGGTGCGTGGAGCAGGGACAGGCCGGACTGGGCTGGCGACGCACACCGTAGGCTTGGTGCGTGGAGCAGGGACAGGCCGAACCGGGCTGGCGACGCACACCGTAGGCTTGGTGCGTGGAGCAGGGACAGGCCGAACCGGGCTGGCGACGCACACCGTAGGCTTGGTGCGTGGAGCAGGGACAGGCTGAACCGGGCTGTGGAGACGGATAGGAGACCTGGAGTGAAGAGCGGCCACAACCCGTCCTGGCTGAATGCCTACCCTCACACACTCTGTGTGAGGCATCCGCACAGGACGTACAGGGCGGTGTATCCGTAACCTGGTGGCCTTCTGGATCCGCCCCTTTTCTGCCTCCGTCAGCCCCGTCGTCCATGCCGTGTGCCCCCCCCTAAAAATGTTCTGGGGTTGCCTCTCGACCGTCCGACGACGACCCTGATCACGCCGTTGCTCCTCTCTCCGTCGCCTCTCCACTGTCTCACTCCATGGCCGGCGATCCATCCCGGCCAGGATTTCCTCCCAAGTCCAGGACCCTTTACCGTCCAATATCTCCTCCCATGTCCAGGCTGCCTGCTCCTCTCTACGGCGCGCCTCCACCGTCTCTTCTCCCGGCGCTTCCTCCCATGTCCAGCCCAAGAGCTGCCCCTGGACACGCTGCTTGGTCGTTGCATGGTGGGTTTTTCTGTCACGATCGTCATAGGTAACAGACCAAGGCGCAGCGTGATGAACAAACATACTTTAATTAGTTAAAGTTTAAACATGAATACAAAACAAGAAACGACTCGTGACGTCCACGGTATCAATGACCGAACACGGAACAAAAACCCACAAACACAAAGGGAAAACAGACAGTTTAAATATGGCTCCCAATCAGAGACAACCAGCCAACAGCTGACACTCGTTGCCTCTGATTGGGAGTCACTCAGGCAAACATAGAAATCAACAAACTAGAACCCCCAACATAGAAATAAACACATAGAATAAACACACCCTGGCTCAACAAATAGAGTCCCAGAGCCAGGATGTGACAGGAAGTTACAGATGTCCGGACCTTGGTGCCCTCCTATGTTTTTACTTCCCTGTGGGAGAGGGGTCTATATTAAAGCACATTCTAAAAGAATCCCACCCTTCTAGTATGCCATACATTTGAGGATTCCATTGATCATTTGGTGTGCCTAATACAAAGTGCCATTGATGTAACTCAATTTAATTGTAACCGAAATGATTAATCATATTGATATAGTCTATTATTTTAAAAGGGTAATTACCTAAAATTACCAAAAAATTGTAATTGGTGTTACTACTCTACTGGTGGCACAATGTTACCATAAGGGTAAACATGATTTAAAGTCATTAAGCTGCCATATTAGTTGATTTAGAATGGGAAGATGTACCCAAATACATTTAAATAGATAACAAATCTTTAAAGAAGTAAGTAATTTTTCACAAAATGTTATGCCCAAATGCCACCGCAATTCAAGAATGACCCTTGAACATTCAAAGTGACAGACAGACAGGATAACTAATATCTCTCTCTGTCTCTCCTCCAGGTTGATGCAGGGGATACAGGAAACTACAGTCTGATAACTTCTGTACCATTCACGTTAATGCCCACTGTTGGAGTGGATACACAGGCACCTCAAAAGGACAGCACAAATAATAATGATAGCCATAGTTTGTCTAATTCACAATCACCCGTGTGGTTGTGTTCTGCACTTCTTTAAATTGTTCTTACCATATAATTTATATGCTAAATTCTGTAGAGTCAAAGGCCTAATTGTCAAACTGTCTGTTACACTTGTACAGCACAATCCCAGACAGACCAGCAACCTCAGCCCAGCATGATTATAGTGAAACCACAGCTGTCACTTTCTCTAGCTACAGATCCCAAAATACACCTCTCATATAATATCCTATGTCTGTTCCGCCCAACAAGTTAAATGCTTGTCTCTCACAGGATGCTGTATATACAGCATGTCTTGAGTATAATGGTCAGATAGTAAAAATGTATGTTACACACTTACCTATCTGTTAGGCCTGTCTCTGTGTTTTTTGTATTTCTCATTTTTTTATTATGATAAACTGAGGTGGCTTAATAAGTATATTAGCTTTGTATTCATCTGTTTAGCTAATTCCATTAGGTGTCAATTAGGCAAACTGTAAAAACAACACCAACATCCACCTTACACATAAAAGCAACTGTTGAAGTTGAACCAAACCTCAGATACCTCAGATACATTCAACTGACACTATGCTTACATTCAACATATTTACCAGACTATTTTAGATATGAATACCAAAACTAAATTCACCCTCTAAAAATACCAATATGAGAAATGTATTAATGCTTCAATTATTGTAAGATGTCAATAGAAATGTACAGTGTTGTTGAGTTACAGAGTCTTTTTATCAGAGTTGTCACAGTCAAAAAGGCCTCAAATAAAATATATTAATTTACTCTGACAGTGAAGCTAATGTTTTTTGGTTATTTTAATTTTTTAGGAGCCAAAGATAACTACAGACACCATGTTGAACATTGACTGATTGACCTTCCCCCAACCTCATGATGTGAGACACTACTTCATAGTTAATGGACATTGTGGTTTTCCTGCGAGGAAGCTTCTCATATACCTCTCTATTCAAACCATTCTCTCAGTCACAGACACCATACTCTTAGTAGTTTGTGACAGTCTGAGGATCTGTGAAAATGGTGTTATTCACCCCTGATATGGATGGTCATCTGTTTTTGGTACAAAACAGAAATACCTCATTTACATAAGTATTCAGGCCCTTTCCTATGAGACTCGATATTGAGCTCAGGTGCATCCTGTTTCCATTGATCTTCCTTAAGATGTTTCTACAACTTGATTGGAGTCCTCCTGTGGTAAATTCAATTGATTGGACATGATTTGGAAAGGCACACACCTGTCCCACAACTGACAGTGCATGTCAGAACAAAAACCAAGCCATGAGGTCGAAGGAATTGTCCGTAAAGCTCAGATTGTGTCGAGGCACAGATCTGGACAAGGGTACCAAAAAAATGTCTGCAGCATTGATGGTCCCCAAGAACACAGTGGCCTCCGTCATTCTTAAATGGAAAAAGTTTGGAACCACCAAGACTCTTCCTAGAGCTGGCCGCCCGGCCAAACTGAGCAATCAGGGGAGAAGGGCCTTGGTCAGGGAGGTGGCCAAGAACCCGATGGTCACTCTGACAGAGCTCCAGAGTTCCTCTGTGGAGATGTGAGAACCTTCCAGAATGACAACCATCGCTGCAGCACTCCACCAATCAGGCCTTTATGGTAGAGTGGCCAGACGGAAGCCACTCTTCAGTAAAAGGCACATGACAGCCCGCTTGGAGTTTGCCAAAAGGCACCTAAAGACTCTTAGACCATAAGAAACAAGATTATCTGGTCTGATGAAACCAAGATTGAACTTTTTAGCCTGAATGTCAAGCGTCACGTCTGGAGGAAACTGGCACCATCCCTACGGTGAAGCATGGTTATGGCAGCATCATGCTTTGGGGGATGTTTTTCAGCGGCAGGGACTGGCAAACTAGTCAGGATCGAGGCAAAGATGAACAGAGCAATGTACAGAGAGATCCTTGATGAAAACCTGGTCCAGAGCGCTCAGGACCTCAGACTGGGGTGAAGGTTCACCATCCAACAGGGCAATAACCCTAAGCACACAGCTAAGACAACGCAGGAGTGGCTTCGGGACAAGTCTCTGAATGTCCTTGATTGGCGCAGCCTGAGCCCGTACTTGAACCCGATCTAACATCTCTGGAGAGACCTGAAAATAGCTGTGTAGCGACGCTCCCCATCCAACCTGACAGATCTTGAGAGGATCTGCAGAGAAGAATGGGAGAAACTCCCCAAATACAGGTGTGCCAAGCTTGTACCGTCATACCCAAGAAGACTTGAGGCAGTAATCGCTATCAGAGGTTCTTCAACAAAGTACTGAGTAAAGGGTCTGAATATTTATGTAAATGTGATATTTCCATTTTTATTTGTAATACATTTGCAAACATTTCTAAAAACCAGTTTTTGCTTTGTCATTATGGGGTATTGTGCGTAGGTAGATTGGTGAGAGGGAACAATGATTTAATCCAATTTAGAATAAGGCTGTAAAGTAACAAAATGTGGAAAAAGTGAAGGGGTCTGAATACTTTCCGATTGCACTGTACTTTAAAATCACTAAAACCAAATCGAAACTTTAGAAATAATAATAGACCTACATTCATACAGTTTATTGACTGTCTAGCTTGCTTATAATCACCCAAATTAAATCTAGACAGTCAGGGAGCATAAAAGTTTAAAAATGATGGATAGAGGACTATTTAGGGACATTTTTGATGGCAAGGAAATATAAATGATTGTCAGTGCGGTCCTCCGGACCTCGTTTATGACCGAATGCAGCCCCCGGGGCAACATTTGTTTAATACCCCCCGACCTAGAGACTTGAAACTTTGTATGTAGGTGTCTTTCCTCATGCTGAACAAATTTGCCTCAAGGACAGGATAGATTTTCCTCCATTTTGGAAATCTTTAAAAACCTTTGAAAAATGAATTCTCAGGAAACACACGGTAGGTACAAATAATTCTGCCTGCTTTACAATATGTAGGCCCTTGGTACATCACGGGCCCCATTAGAGAAACCCAACAGTGACCCACCAAGTTTTGTCCTCAGTATCCACGTTGGCCCCACATGTGGTTGCCATGTTGGTCTTTATGTGGGTTCATGTTGGGCTTATTGAGGGACCCCAGTGGGCAAATGTGTGATAACCCATGTGGGCCAAAGAAGGGTTAACACTTGGGCCCCTATGAAGGATAACCACAAGGGTCCCACAAAGTTTTGTCCTCAATAACCACATTGGCCCCACATGTGGTTGCCATGTGGGCTTCATGTGGGTTCATGTTGGGCTCCATAAATTGCCCTAGGGGGCGAATTGAGGACTTACCTGCATAGGTCCCAGGTGTTTACCCAAATGGGTTACCCAGATGTAACCCATTTGGGTAAACATCTGGGACCCATGCGGGTAAGTCCTCAATTTGCCCGCTAGGGAAATAAGTAGGCTGTAAATGTGGTTTTCAATTGGGCTGTCCACCTGGGACCAAACTGGTTTTATTCTCATTATCCAAGCAGGCCCCAGATGTTGCTGCCCAAGCTGCTTTCTTAAGAGATGACAAAAGCATAGTTTTCTTTAAAATAAAAAGTGTATTTATATCACATCAAATGCATTGCAGGAACTCCTGTTAGAGGGATAGTTCAACCATATTACACATTTACACATTGGATTCCTTACCCTGTAAGCAGCCTTTAGACAAGGTATGACAACAATCCATGCTTTGGTTTTATTTACCTGGCCACTGTTTCCAAATGCTAACTTTTTTAGAATTTGTAGTACATATCCAATGCAAATCAATGATACAAACATTAGCATTTTTTGCACTTCCTGTCTAAATCATCCTAAATCAATAATACAGTATGTACAAATGTGTATTTTCAAAGGTCTAAAGTGAAATTGTCTGTTTCTTTTATCTAGTCTGATATGTACCACGTATACAGCTCAATCCCCGACACACCAGCAACCTCAGCCCAGCAGGACAACCTACTGATGTAGTTTTGAAACCACAACTGTGACTTTCTCTACAGTGCCGTGAAAAAGTATTTGCCCCCTTTCTGATTTTCTCTATTTTTGATACTGAATGTTATCAGATCTTCAACCAAAACCTAATATCAGATAAAGGGAACCTGAGTAAGATACTTATTTTATTTAATTAACAAAGTTATGCAACACTCAATTCCCCTGTGTGAAAAAGGAATTGCCCCCTTACACTCTAACTGGTTGTGCCACCTTAAACTGCAATGCCTGCAACCAAACGCTTCCTGTAGTTGTTGATCAGTGTCTCGACTTCCTCCGAAGCTGTCTCCTCTCCTCATCTCATCATTACATTTGTTTTGTCTTGTTTATTACACACACCTGGTTCATATCCCCTCATCAGTACCTGTATAAGTTTTCCCTCTGCCCCCCTTGTCTTTGTGTGTGATTGTTTATTGTGAGGATCGTGAAGCTCGGTAGAGCTCCTTGTATTTTGTATTCGCCAGGTTATTTTCCCTGTGTGCCTTGTTAGTTCCAGTGCACCTATTTTGCGCACTGGACTGTTTTGACGCATTACTGTGTAACTCTGTATTCCGGAATAAATCCTGTTATTCTGTGATTTACCCTCCCGCGCCTGACTCCTTCAAATCACTCATCACAATCAGTCTCTCATGTCACTCTGTATCAGATAATTCTACAGGAGAATATCAGGCCATCTGTCTGTGAGCTGAAGCTAAAGCGCAGCTGGGTCATGCAGCAAGACAATGATCCAAAACACACAATCAATTCTACATGAAAATGGCTAAAAAGCAACAAATGTGAAGTTTTGGAATGACCTAGTCAAAGTCCAGACCTAATCCCAATTGAGATGTTGTGGCAGGACTTGAAACGAGCAGTTCATGCTTGAAAACCCACAAATGTCACTGATTTAAAGCAGTTCTGCATGGAAGAGTGGGCCAAAATTCCTCCACAGCGACATGAGAGTCTGATAACATTAAGTATCAAAAATATGCAAAAGTAGAGAAAATTAGAAAGGTGGCAAATACTTTTTCACAGCACTGTAGCTACTGATCGCAAAATGTCCTATGTCTGCACCACACCCTTTGAGTCTCTTACAGAATGTTGTATGTAGAGAATGGCTATCACTGCTCTCTATTATCACATGGCTCTATGATGGTATTTATACTTATTTTATGTTTTACTAGTTCTCGTGTTTTCGTGTAAGATCATTATGATAAACCGTAATGGCTAAATACATTAGCTTTTTATTCATTAGTTTAGCTAATTCCATTAGGATTACTGTAAAATAACACCAACATAAAAGCAACTGTTGAAGTTTAGTAAAGAAATGGAGCTGAAAGACAATGATAGAAAATGTGTGTTTATTTAGATATTAGCAGCGTTCTCAAAAGGAAGCGGTTTGGGATCGGGGTAAGCATTAGGGATTTTAGTCAAGGTTACAATAACATTTTTAAAACAGGCAAATGTTCATATTTTCAGTTTGCAGCCAGAGCTCTGAACTTTATTCCTTTCACGGAACTTAAATGTATTTTTTGTCCTTCACATGCAACTTTTTAGTCTTTAAAATGTTCTCTGCTGTCAAATGTAAAGCAGGCAGAATAAATTGACTTCAACCATCCTCTCGTCTATGTTATTTTACAAGATCCCTTCCATATCCCAAAAGACAGAATTAGATTCTTCAAAATAAAGCTACAAATATTTACCTCTAAAAACGGTACAATCGCGGCTCTATACCATAATTAAAAAAAAAAAAATGTCAATTGTATAGTACTCTTTTTTTTAAAGGTGCCATTTTTTCTAGTTCTTTTCATTCATATAACTACCTTGACATAGAAACTCTTGTTACTTTCTACAGTGCATGTACAGTAGACAGGGATATTGATTTCTTTGCTCTGTCATCCACTTAGGTGTCTGTAATGCTCTCAGGATCTCATCATTGCAGTCACAGTGCTTTCTCATCCTTTATTAGGGGTCCAGAGCGAAGCTGTGAAACCTATTGTTATTCTTAGATTTTATTTCCCCTTGACAAGGACAAATAACTCAAGCATAGATAACTTTATTCTAATTTTGCTTACAGAAACTGGAGTAACTTGGTCAAAAATAATTGCACCGATTGGCCTATAGGTGGCGCTGATATAAGCAGTCTAACTTAAACCTTCATATCTGCTGCCCCGTTTGACCTAGAGACAGGAACATTTGTATGTAGGTGTCTTTTCTCATGCTGCACACATTTTTCTCAAGGACCCATAAGGTCCGTTAGGATAGATTTTCCTCTATCTTGGACATTTTGGAAAATCTTTGAAAAAACTTATTCTCATGAACCATAGGTCCAAGTAAAACCAAATTCAGTATGTAGGCCCATCGAACATCGCTAAATTTAAGGATTGGTTAAGAGATGGCTGAGATGGTTGATTTATTGATCAATCTGAAATCAGATTTTACGTATCCATTTAAATCCTTTGTAAATCCACTTCACAATGGCCATTCAACTTCAAACGTTTTATGGTCATCAAAGACATTACCGTTATGAGCCATGTTAAGTTTGACATTGTGGAATCTCCTGCATGCCCGCTATGCTACAAGAGAGGGACACTGGAGCTGCTGACCTAAAGCTCTGGGAGGGGGCCGTTATCGCTGGCGCCATGACCAGGTTCTCAAGACCATTGCAGAAGCAATCGACACAGGAATCTGCAAGAGCAAGCGAGCTTGGGACACCTGTCAGAAGATCACTTTCGTTCGAGCTGGAGAGCAGCCAGGCTCAAAATCCAGACCACCAGCAGGGATCCTAGCTACTGCTCGGGACTGGCAGCTGACAGCAGACCTGGAGAAGCAGCTCAAGTTCCTGCAGCACATTGTCAAGACAACCCTTAGACCAGACATAACCCTGGTCTCAGTCCACAAAGACCATCATTATTCTGGAACTGACAGTCCCTTGGACAGTTCGTCTTCAGGAGGCATATGAGAGGAAGAGGGCGAAGTACGAGGGACTGGTCATCGACTGTCAGAAGCAGGGTTGGAAGGCTAGGTGCATGCCTATCGAGGTAGGCTGCAAGGGTTTTGATGGGCAATCCCTCTACAGAGCCTACAGCACACTTGGCATCAATGGAGCGAAGAGGAGGAGAGCCATCAGCAACACCATCGAGGCAGTTGAAAAAGCCTCAAGATGGCTCTGGATCAAGAGAGGAGATCCATGGGGAGCAGCGTAATGCCACCTGGAGACAAGTCAGGGTCTGATCAACATTGGCTGGGTCGCCTGGGCGAGGGTGTGTGATGTTGACCCGAAACACCCTATGACTCCAGGTTACATCACTGATGATGTGTTCAGGAGCATCAAGAGATGTATTCATTCAATTAAAAAAATAAGGAAACTATTAACAAATCACTTTTTCTCTATTTCTTAGATTGATTTTAAATCCCCTGACATCCGTTTTTGGGAGATGTAGGGTTATCGCATATCCGGTCATGAAAGTTCCTTATCTGTCGTGATTGGTTTTGAGGCTTCTTTGGTGCATGACGTCACTCCGAGCCCTTACCAAAACACAAAACATGGCAGACAGTTTCACTCGCCATCTGAAACCAGTAATGACCACCAACTTCAATGACAGTTAAATTCAAATTAAATAACATTGCTGCTGAGGAGGCCTTGCTAGCTAGCTACAGTGTTTGCGTAATCTTAGCCGTTTTCTTAAAAAACAGAACGCGTTAGCTAAACTGCTTCTAGATTTGGGATCTCATGTGTGTGGACTGCATGTCTCGTAAAGCCCAAGGGCGGCCTCCCTGTGCCCCCCTAAACACATCTGTCACCTCTCGGCCGTATGAACGTATAACTGTGGATATCTTGGGTCCCCTCCCTCTAACCAGCCATGGGAATAAGTAGTCCTAGTAGTCTGAGATTATTTCTCGAAATGGACAGAGGAGTTTCCTCTTCCCAACGAAGAAGCCTACTCCATCGCTAAGGTTTTAGCAGAGGAGTGGATTTGTCGCTTTGGCGCCCCCCCCCCCACAGTATTCACTCCGATTAGAGAAGACATTTTGAATCCAATCTTTTCAAAGACGTTTGCAAATCTCGAACCTCTGCGTATCATCCCCAGTCAGTTGGGTTGCTCGAGCGCATCTAGCACACGAGAGGGGTCATCTGACCTCCAGCATCCACGAGAGGGGTCTTCCGGGCTTCTTCAGCAATGGGAGGCACCATCAGCGTCTCCTTCAGTGGGAGGGAGGTCAACGGGAGCCCAACCTTCTAGGGGAGCACGACCAGTGCGAGACCGGAAGCCACAAGCGTGGTCCAAAGTTACCACATGGTTTCGGAGTGACTCAGAGACGGTATTTTCCACCCAGGATGGGGGGATAGTCTAGTGAAGCTGTAGGACAGATAGTAAGGGAAGATGTCACTCAATCATGAACTAATTGCTCGCACCTGTGCCTGCATACAAGACTCTGCCCGGAACTCTGAGAAACTGATATAAGGCAGAGCCGAGAGTGTAGGCAGGTCTTGGCAGGGGAGCTGTGCTTTGATGAACGTTGGGCTTGTAGCCTTTGCAAGTATCCGCATTGCACTCACCTTAACAGGGAAGGTTTTGGCCAGTTCTCCTTAACCGTTCGGACAAGTAAAAACTCAGTCTTACTTGTCTGAAGGACAAGTGGCAGAAAAAGTCAATGTCAAGCCTTGTAGATAATTCCACCATGGGCAACTGGCTTTAAGAACTGAGCCGATGGACAAGGGGCAATGAAATGTGGTATGTATATAAAGTCACTGCAACCTTAGATGGCTGCACCAGACCAGTTAGTGGCACTATAGATCTCATCAGCCCAAGTGCCACCATAGGATACTAGAGCAATAATTATTGGTCAAGTGGACTTTGTCTCATGTAAATGAATGTTAGATTTAAATTATGTCAAATACTGTGATTAGTATATCTGTATAATCACATATCGTTGCCCGTGTTATGTTGTCTGAACGTAGCGAAAAGTGGCTATTTTATTCTGTAAAATTCTGTCTTGCCACTTGCACAGTCAGCGTATTACAGCTGTTAGAGTGTGCTGAAGTATTTTGGAATGCTAATGTGGAGTGTACCAACTAACATTTTAATCAATATGGTAATGCTTTCACTGATTGCACATAAAGGAAGATAGTTCCTACATTATAGAGTGCTTGCTTTGTTATCCAATTGATCTTGTATCTTTTCTGTCATCCTGTGAACCCCGTTCATTGCTGCTTAAAGGTATATTTTTTCAGTCTAATGTCAATATGGTTTTCCCCTTGGAATATTGTTCTGTTTCTGTCTTCTAATTCATTATTTCTCTGCTGGTCAGGGAGATGCTTTATAATTGGGCAGTCTCTCTATTGGTAATAAGCAACTCAGTTAGTTATGAGAAAGTTATTCTTGTTGGCGAGGCTCCCTGTGTGTTGTCATCATTTGATGGTGCGCCAGTCTATCAATCTCTCCAGTGTTGGGTCCTGTGTTGGGTCCAGGACGGTTGGCCTCGGGGGCGGTGTGGTCACCTGCTAATGAGAGTGGCCAGTAGGGGGAGCAGTGCTGCTGTGAGGGGGGCAGATAGGCCTGCTGCTCTTCCACACTCCATGGCATTCTCCTGCATCAGACACAGGGGGCATCACAGGAGTTTCAGACCTTAGAAATTAATTAATACATACACTATATATTTATATGGTTCAGACAATATACAGATGGTCACATATATGCTTAATGTCACATTATTAAACACTCAAACAGGCATTCATGTACTTTTTGTGTAATCACAGAATTGTGACGCAGACGCACACACACATCTACATACTGCGTACCTCGGGATGGAAAGGATGACACGATTCTGGCCGCTTTCTGTCCTTCTGAAACTTCAGCCTATCACATTTCAGAGACTCATTGTGTGCAGAGGGGTTAAGGATATAAATACTGATGATGAAGCGAACCTCAGATACCTCAGATACATTTAACTGACACTGTGGTGACTGTTTCTGCAACATCATTCCAGCATGATGAGAAAACAAAACCATAACGCACGCTTCATAAATACTTACATGTATGAGAAATGTATTAATACCTCTGACAATGAAAAAGGTTGTTCACGTTCTCAGAAAACAAAAGTTCAGAGTTCACTTACAGTTAACTTACAAAACCCATCTACTAAACATTTACTTACAAAATATTTCTACTAAAAAATACTCACAAAAGCTTTGTACTAAAAATACACTCAAACTCCTCAAACTTATTGAGGCTTAGTAAAGGATATACATAATCTCGATGGGATCCATGGAAACCAGGGGGGCAGAACTGCAGTCACACTTGTTGTCCACGACGACCATGAAGAGGTTACTACTAGGAATTTGCTGAATTACAAAAGATCTGAGGAGGGAGAGAGAGACGGAATGAAAGACAGAAAGAGAGAGACAAAAAGCGAGAGAGAGAGAGAAATAAAGAGAGAGTTGCGTTGATTCAGTTGATGCTTTTAATATTACTACACTAATGCATGAAATTACCCTGTATAGTGTATACACCATCAACACACAGGCTAAGTGAGTTTATCAGTGCCTAAGATACAGGTAAGGTAACTGTTACCAGTACCTGGCACAGCCCTCACAGTCGATGTTTCCCGTGGTCTCTTTGATGGTGCGCTCAGAGACGAAGGCAGGGTACTCCGTGTCACATGGCACCATCATGGTCTTTCCCTCGATCTTTGGGCTGGAAATGGGATATGTAAATCTTAACATACTAAAAACACGCAAGACTCACACACACACATGCATGTGTGCAAGCACCCACAGACATAGACACGCACGCACCTACAGACACACACACACCTCAAGGTATGTTCTTGCACATACTGACCTTTGACTGAGAGATCAACATGCCACCAGCTGTAAAGGTTGAACTCCAGCAGGAAACTGATGAGGATAACACAAACATACATTTATACAATAATATGTACTGTGGTTGATAATCAATGCATCTCATTATTTTATCGTTTCAAGGTGATTCTTTTATTATTCTCACATGACAAGTTCGGTCAGGAGCCATTTCACAATGGAGAAGGGCTGGGAGAGAAGAAATTAAATAATTAGCATTGACTGGATGTATGTAAGTCTGATGAGTAGTTTTGGGACATGTGATAATATTTAGGAACAGTACTTACATGTGATAGTATTTAGGGGCAGTTCTTACATGTGATAGTATTTAGGGGCAGTTCTTACATGTGATACTATTTAGGGGCAATACTTACATGTGATAGTATTTACATTTACGTCATTTAGCAGACACTCTTATCCAAAGCGACTTACAGTTAGTGAGTGCATACATTTTTTTTCATACTGGCCCCCCGTGGGAATCGAACCCACAACCCTGGCGTTGCAAGCGCTATGCTCTACCAACTGAGCTACACCGTTCCTATTTAGGGGCAGTAATTACATGTGATACAATTTAGGGGCAGTACTTACATGTGATAATATTTAGGGGCAGTACTTACATGTGATAATATTTAGGGGCAGTACTTACATGTGATACTATTTAGGGGCAGTGCTTACATGCGATACTATTTAGGGACAGTGCTTACATGTGATAATATTTAGGGGCAGTGCTTACATGTGATACTATTTAGGGGCAGTACTTACATGTGATACTATTTAGGGGCAGTACCTACATGTGATACTATTTAGGGGCAGTACTTACATGTGATACTATTTAGGGGCAGTGCTTACATGCGATACTATTTAGGGACAGTGCTTACATGTGATAATATTTAGGGGCAGTGCTTACATGTGATACTATTTAGGGGCAGTACTTACATGTGATACTATTTAGGGGCAGTACCTACATGTGATACTATTTAGGGGCAGTACTTACATGTGATAAAGAGCAGGAGCTGTCACTGCTGCCAGCATACTCTCTACAGAGAGCCTGGTAGTCATACAGAGTGATCCTAGAGAGAGGAGACAATAGACCATTCTCAGTGTGTGTGTGTGTGTGTTCAGGGTACGACAGTAACAGGATTTCTCCTCTAACCTTTTGAAGGAGCCCATGAGAAGCAGCTTGTTCATAACAGCACCCTCCACCTCTCCAAAGAACAGCCCCGTCTGAGGAAGAAGATGTTTATTTAAAGGCAAATACTAGGAGCCAGGGGAGCTACGGGACACATATACACACACACACACACGTGTCTATTATATTATTAATGGTACCTGAGAGTAGTCCTCTGTGACCAGAATAAATCCGTTGTTGTCTATAAGGTAACACTTGATGTCCTGTTAGAAATACAGATCAATCTTCAAGGCATGACATAATTTAGTAATTCAATACTGAGAGGAAACAGAGAAAGGTCACAGACAGTACAGACAGGAAGTAGAAAAGCTGAGACACAGACCAGAGGCTAAGAAACAGGAAGTAGCATGAGACAGTGACAGACAGGTACTGTCTGGTCTTACCTCATTATCACAGCTGATGGTGCACTTCCCATCCAGAGCAGCACACTGGATCGAATCAATAAGATGAATCAATTATTAGAATAATCAATAAAGCATGTCTCACAACACTGGATATTGTTTATGTGTATGTGTGTGTGTGTGTGTGTGTGTGTGTGTGTGTGTGTGTGTGTGTGTGTGTGTTTGTGTGTGTGTGTCTACCTGTCTGCTAGCGGTCCAGAACTTCCTCTGAAAGAAATCCAGCTTCATCTGAATCCCAACGGCTATAGTGAATTTAACAAAAAGACAAACAGAACACAGTCAGCACACTGTAGATCTAGAAGAGGAATTACACATGTATTAAAGAGTTTCTTCACACGTCTTCAAAGGGGGCTTTATATCGAAAACATTACAGTTAGAAGCCTGTAACAGGTACAGTAGCTCTCTATGTTAGGGGCATTATACACTATTCTAGGGAGACTTCTAGGGAGAAGTTAAGGTTTTTTCAGGGAGCTTACAAGCAACAATAGGCGACTTCCTGTCATCCAGCAGCTGTATGGCGGTGCTGGCCAAAACCACACTCTTATTCTTATTTCCTGGAGAAAAACAGGAACACAGAGCACAGACATTAGCCTCAATCAACAAATGTTGTGTAAGGAAAATAACAATTTCTACTATTTCAATAGATCTTATAAAATACACTATATATTCCATTCCACCCTCAGCACCTCTGCATAATCACAGCAGGAAAACCAAGTTACAGAAATAAAAGAGAAAACACCTTTTCTAACCAAAAGATGGCGCCATACCAACAGCTTTCAGCAGGCAATCGCAACCCACAGTACCACACTCAGTGATGGAATTCCATCAGTACGCTACAACCAGGATGTTTGAAATTATTCTGACAGAGAGAGAGTGATGTGTTCTGTGGAAAAAACAGTTCTGGTAATAGCACTACAGAACCTCTGGGGACAGGGATTGTTGGAGGAGGTTATAGTATTAAACAGCGGAGGTGGGAGTAAAGGAGGGACATTAAACAACAGACTAAGAGATAAGAGCAGTTAGAGGCTGGTAGACAACAGGGAACAACAGTATGATCCTGATCCTCTCCTTCCCTCAGTGGGAAGAAAGTGGGGCACATTAATTACATTCATTACAGTGAGAGAGATGAGCTGTACAGTACACCCTAGCCTCTTCGCTCAGTGAGACTTGTACACATTAATCTGGTCTCCCGTCACTGCAGGCGACATCCCATACCCTGAAAACATATTTACCAGCCCTCTGATTTACCTATTTCCGGGAAACCTTTCCCGTCACAAGGCATATATATAATACGGAATGCCTTACCGATCAGAACGGGCTATACAATGTGTGAACTATGGTAAAAATAAACATTTAAATCAAAATTTTCCAAAGTTCACTCCCTAGTCCCCATACTCCATAGTAGCTGCCATGCAAGATTACCGTGTGATCTCAGATGGAAACTAACCTTTGGCTTTAGGGTGATATGGTGTGAATTCGGTAAACTCTGGAAAAGTTGGATTTAAACGTTTATTTTCACAGAGTGTATAGCCCGTACAAACTGGTAAGGCATTCCGGATTATAGATTTGCCTTCGGTGACAGGAAAAGTTGATCAGAAATAGATAAACCAGAGGGCTGGTAAATATGTTTTTGGGGTACGGGATGTTGCCTTCAGCGACGGGAGACCAGATTAATGTGTGCAGGTCTCCCGGAATGAAGAGGCTGAGTACACCCTATATCAGAGACACAGATACACAGAATCTCCACGGTAACCCACAGAGATACAGTACACAGGGTTAACTAAATAAATATATTGAGTGGGGTGTGGGGAAAATAAGCTGCAGATGACACTCAATTACAAGTTAGGGAGAGTGAGCTACTTTATATTAGAAAAACTGTATATTGATTAAAGTAAAATGAAGTAGTATTTCAAAGACAACATAATACAAATACAGTGCAAGTAAATGATGAAGGTGTAACACCTTGTGTTGGGTGTGGGGATTCTGGATATAGAGTAAAGGTACATTTTGTGTAAGTGTCTCCATACCTCCAAAGGGGATAGAGTAGACGAAGGTGCCGGGAACCTGCTCCGCTGCTCTCTTGTACCACAGAGGGAAGTGGTCAGCGTTGAACACCCCCTCCTTATCCTCTGCCATCAGGAAGTCTCTAATGAGACACAGGAAGACATGGAGGAGTCAGAAGAGAAACTTAAAGTCACTGCTGAAACTTCAAGTCACTGGTTAAACTACAAGTCACTGGTGAAACTACAAGTCACTACTGAAACTACAAGTCACTACTGAAACTACAACTCACTGTTACATTGCTTTGTCTCAGTTGTTGCACTGATTGGCCAGATGCTCAGTATCATACTCACTGATTGGATAGGTGCTCTGGGACAACAAACAGGTTGGTTCTAGAGAGGCCAGTGCGTGTGCCTAGGTAAGCAATCTCCACTCCTTTGTCTGAATTCCTGTTGCGGTGATTGAAACAAACAAACAAAAAATGAAAACAAACACATTAATCACAATATCACAGAGTAGAGAGAACTGTGGGAAGAGGCTGACTACACAGGTGATGAAAGCAGAGAGACATAGTGACACTTTGATGGAGTTGATGTTCATAACTATTTGTAACTATGACCAACCTGGCAATTTATAAAGTATCATCCTGTGAGAGAGCAACAGAGGGAGGTATGTTGCATAAAGGCGTTGAGGAGGAGTTAGTAGGCTAGACTCACTCTGACTTGTTGAGGGCCAGGCCGGTCCAGTAGGCCTCCAGTGGGGCTGTGACCACAGCATCAAACAACACCTCCTGGATCAGCTCCCTGTCACCTACGGCAGAGAGGGAGTGGTTCAGTCCTGGAAACACACTACCAAGTCCTCTACAGACAGGACATAGAATATAAGGCTAGGGTTAGGGTTGGGGTTGCAGCTAGGGTTAGGGTTAAGGCTAGGTTATATGATTTCCCAGGATATATAATGAAACCCCAGTAGCCTATAGATCCCAGTGTGGTGTAACTTACATTTGATGTTTGTCTTGCGTCCGGTCAGGTAGAGTTTAATGGCCTGGATCTGGGAGAGGGAGCGGTGCTCATGGTGCTCGTCTGTGTTGCAATACGTCCTGTCAAATGAATAGGTAGACGCACACACAAAACACTTGATGTCACGCCCTGACCTTAGAGATCACCTGTATTCTCTGTTTGGTTAGGTCAGGGTGTGATTTGGATACATTCTAGTGTATCTATTTCTATGTTTGGCCGGGTGTGGTGCCCAATCAGAGGCAGCTGTCGATCGTTGTCTCTGATTGGGGATCATACATAGGCAGCCATTTTGCCTACCTATGTTGTGGGATCTTGTTTCTAGTACTGTTTGGCTTGTTGTATGTGTAGCCTCTTGAACTTCACGTTCTGTTGGATTTTGTTATTATGTCGGTGTTTATTAGAATAAACGACTATGTGCGCATACCACGCTGCACCTTGGTCCAATCCTTTATACAACGAACGTGACAGAAGATCCCACCAGTAACGGACCAAGCAGCGAGGCCAGGAGGAGCAGACACCCTGGACACAGGTGGGGAAGACATTTTGGACATGGGAGGAGATATTAGCCTGTAAAGGACCCTGGGCGAAGGAGGAAGCCCAGGCAGGAGAGGATCAACGGCGACGCCGACAGTGCCGACCGCAAAGGAAGCACGAGAGGCAGCCCCAAGAAACATTTTTGGGGGGGCCACACGGAGCAGAAGGAGGCCCTGAAAGGGCTGACTGTGGAGGAAGAGGAGGCCGCCATTATAGAGGCCCTCCAAGACATGCAGCTCAGCACTCTGAGAGAGGAGATAACTACCTTACGGGGGCTGTTAGCTAAGAGAGAGCAGGAGAGCTCCCTCCAGAGGGAGGCGCTGCAGGAGGCCCACAGGGAGAAGGAGTCAGTGGATGCACGGAGAGAGGAGCTGGCCAGACAACAGGAGGAGCTGAGAGAGGAGTTAACCCTCCAGCAGCAGAGAGCTCAGTCCTTAGACCAGAGGCTGGTGGAGCCAGACTTCAGAAGAGAGCCAACTCCCTGCACTCGCTTTGAGGAGCGTGTGACCGTGCAAGCACCAGGCTATGCGCCGGATTTACGCACTGTGCCACCAGTGCGCCTTCACAGACCAGTACGGCCCGTGCCTGCTCCTCGCACCAAACCAGTGGTGCGTATCGCCAGCCCGGTACGCCCGTACCTGCTCCTCGCACCAAACCAGTGGTGCGTGTCGCCAGCCCAGTGCGCCCCGTACCTGCTCCTCGCACCAAACCAGCGGTGCGTGTCCACAGCCCAGTGCATCATGGGCCAGCGCCCCGCACCAGTGATGATCCATGGCCCGAAGCCTCCAGTGATGATCCATGGCACGAAGCCTCCAGTGATGATCCATGGCACGAAGGCTCCAGTGATGGTCCATGGCCCGGAGCCTCCTGCGATGGTCTGCAGTCCAGAGCCTCCTGCGATGGTCTGCAGTCCAGAGTCTTCAGCTCCGGTCAGCTGCTTTAATCCAGTGCCAGAGCAGTCCTCTCCACCGGATCCTAGTCCAGCTCCGGTCAGCTGCTCCACTCCTGTGCCAGAGCAGTCCACTCCACCGGAGCCAAGTCCAGCTCCGGTCAGCTGCTTCACTCCAGAGCCAGAGCAGTCCGCTCCACCAGTGCCTAGTCCAGCTCCGGTTATCTGCTCCCTACCAGAGCCGGGGCAGTCCACTTCACCGGTGCCCAGTCCGGGTCCGGTCGTCTACTCTTCCCCCATGCCGGAGCCATCCGCTCCACCGGGGTCCGAGCCGGAGCCAGACGTCAACCCCTCTCCAGGGTCGGGGTCTCCCACACCAGGGTCCAGACAGGACTTGGTGCATCGCGGGAGGACTGCTGGGCCGGGACCAGATGTCAGCCCCTCTCCAGGGTTGAGGGCTCCCACACCAGGGTCCAGACAGGACTTGGTGCATCGCGGGAGGACTGCTGGGCTGGGACCAGACGTCAGCCCCTCTCCAGGATCGAGGGCTCCTACACCAGGGTCCAGACAGGACTTGGTGCATCGCGGGAGGACTGCTGGGCCGGGGCCAGACGTCAGCCCCTCTCCAGGGTCGAGGGCTCCCACACCAGGGTCCAGACAGGACTTGGTGCATTGTGGGAGGACTGAGAGGGGGAGCATCGCGCCGGGGTCCAGACCGGACCGGGCGTGCAAAGGAGAGGCAGGATGGGAGAAGAGTTTACTGCCTACGTCACGTCCGAAGCCGGAGCCGGAGCCGCCACCGAGGCTAGATGCCCACCCCCGGACCCTCCCCTAATAAGTCAGGTTTTTGCGGCCGGAGTCTGCACCTTTGGGGGGTGGGGGGGGGGTACTGTCACGCCCTGACCTTAGACATCACCTTTATTCTCTGTTTGGTTAGGTCAGGGTGTGATTTGGATACATTCTAGTGTATCTATTTCTATGTTGGCCGGGTGTGGTGCCCAATCAGAGGCAGATGTCGATCGTTGTCTCTGATTGGGGATCATACATAGGCAGCCATTTTGCCTACCTATGTTGTGGGATCTTGTTTCTAGTACTGTTTGGCTTGTTGTATGTGTAGCCTCTTGAACTTCACGTTCTGTTGGATTTTGTTATTATGTCGGTATTTATTAGAATAAACGACTATGTACGCATACCACGATGCACCTTGGTCCAATTCTTTATACAATGAACGTGACACTTGAGGAGCTGACCAACAAAAACTAAACTAAATAACAGAAAGAAAAATATAGAAAGTCACACTCTATACTCCCAACTCCCAACTATTTCAGGCAAAGCGCCAATGTTTCAGCGTTTCAGCTGAACAGAACAGTACATAACAGACGACCTGCTGTTATATCACATGGCTCAACATAACATACTTACTAAGACATACAGGGTGCATTCATATAAATTCACTCGGGCTATCTACTCCGATTTCAGAGCGCAGCGCAGAATAACTGAAGAATTTACGAATGCGCAACAAATATTGAATATGACCGGTGTCAGTAAACATCGGCAAATAAACTGCTAATTAAATTGTTGCCAGCAGCACAGTTACAGTCACCAACGCTCTAGATAACATGAAAACAGCCTGACCAACTCTGCTTGGGCGAGTAAAATGGTCAGAGTGCGGTGTTCTCTCATTTGTGTCTGGAAGTAGCTAGCTAGCAAGCTAGCCAACTTTAGCCAGTTAGCTTGGGTGCTTGACTGCCGCTGTTAGGTCAGAACGCTCGGATCAACCCTACTCCTCGGCTAGAGCATCCAGTGTGCGCTCTGAACACTCCGAGAGCGAAATGCTCTGAATTTTACGAACGGACAATCTGACAACGCTTTGAATTTACAAACGGCCAGAGTGCACTCTGAGCGCACTCTGGCACTCCAGAGTGAATTTACAAACACACCCACAGAAAGCAGTAACCTATATAATGCTTGACTGACCAAGCCCAAGCTCATAACCCCCTATATTACCCATAACCCCCTGCATTACCATTCATCTGCCAGCGCAACATCTGGCTGTTCCAGGTCAAGGAGCCCTGCAAAACACATGAACATCAGATCAGTGACGCTTCAACAGGGCCAGGCTGAGTGCACTGATATATGGCCTTAAGAACAGGCAGACCACAGGTACAGAATACCCATAAACTTCTATGAAACTGATGAAGATCTCATAGTTCGTTGAGTGAGTGAGTGGGAGAATGAAGGAATGAATGTATGATAGGAGTAAAGTGACTCTTACCTGCTTCCACTGAGACGTTTCCCCTGAAGAAGAATTTGCCATGGCCTCTGGACAAAGCTACTCCGACACTGAACACAGAAACACACGGCAGGGTGAGGAGCAGAGATAAGTCAACAGTTACACTCTTAGGGATGGTTTCCCAAACACAGAATAAGCCTAGTCCTGGATGAAAAAGAATGTTCAGTGGGAATTCTCCATTGATACTGCTTTTCAGTTTAGGACTAGGCCACAGGAGGTTGGTGGCACCTTAATTGGGGAGAACGGGCTTGTGGTATTGGCTAGAGCGGAATAGGTGGAATGGTATCAAATACATCAAACACAAGGTTTCCATGTGTTTGATGCCATTCCATTTGCCCCGTTCCAGACATTATTATGAGCCGTCCTCCCCTCAGCAGCCTCCACTGGACTAGGCGTTATCTATGTCTGGGAAATGGGCCCACAGAGACACATGGCACTTACACACTCACTGAACCAGCCATCATGTCAACTTTCAGAAGGACATCAGAGAATTGATCAAGATAAATGGATAAATCAATAAATGTGCTGAAAAACTAAAGAAGCGTGTGTACCCTACTCTCAAAGCATCTCCCCTCACCTGAAGGGAGTTCCCTTGACTTCAGTGTAGAAGTAGTCATTGTGCATCTTCAGGAGTCTTTTCTGAAAACATAAAGAAAAGCATGGAGAATGAGGACTCATCCAGTGGATCTCATTAAAAGTCAATGTCCGTATAATTAGCATAATAAAAACAACCCCATTAAAAATCTGTCTGATTAAGCTAGAGATGTCTGTTTTGCATGGGCTGCGCCTCAATCCACCGCATGTCGGCCTTCCGAATCTGCGGTGGAAGGAGGCAGAGCTACAGAGGTGTTTGTCAGACTAGGAGACATACCGCAAATCGGTCTTCTCACAAAAATATCTGTAGCGTCCGAACGGTTTGGCCTACAAACTCTAAGGAAAGATGAGATTCTCACAATCACGATGGTGTTCTCCGTTTTGCTCTACGACCCCCACAAGTGTCAGTCGGTACCACCAATCTGCCAAATTCTGTCTGTAGCGTCTGAACAGTTTAGCCTACAAACTAATACAGGGTTTTCCAAAGTCGGTCCTCGGGACCCCAAGGGGTGCACGTTTTGTTTTTTGCCCTAGCACTACACAGATGATTCAAATAATTAACTAATCATCATGCTTTGATAATTTGAATTAGCTGTGTAGTGTTAGGGAAAAGAAAGAAAAAAACGTGCATCCTTTTGGGTCCCGAGGACCAAGTTTGGGAAACTCTGCACTAATATGACCTCACCATCGAAAGGTGAGACTGTCACGAACACGTATATGTTTGTTGTTTTGCTCTAGGACGCCCACCACACAAGCCACACAAGCCTCGTCTGAAGGTAGCCCGGTACCAGTTTAAAAAAATTAATGGAAGTATAGTTGAAGTCGGAAATGTACATACACTTAGTAATTAAAACTAGTTTTTCAACAACTCCACAAATTTCTTGGTAACAAACTATAGTTTTAGCAAGTTGGTTAGGACATCTACTTTGTGCAAGACACAAGTAATTTTTCCAACAATTGTTTACAGACAGATTATTTCACTTATAATTCACTGTATCACAATTCCAGTGGGTCAGAAGTTTACATACACTAAGTTGACTGTGCCTTTAAACAGCTTGGAAAATTCCAGAAAATGATGTCATGGCTTTAGAAGCTTCTGATAGGCTAATCATTTGAGTCAATTGGAGGTGTACCTGTGGATGTATTTCAAGGCCTACCTTCAAACTCAGTGCCTCTTTGCTTGTCATCATGGGAAAATCAAAAGAAATCAGCCAAGACCTCAGAAAAATAATTGTATAACTCCACAAGTCAGGTTCATCCTTGGGAGCAATTTCCAAACCCCTGAAGGTACCACGTTAATCTGTACAAACAATAGTATGCAAGTATAACCGCCATACCGCTCAGGAAGGAGACGCGTTCTGTCTCCTAGAGATGAACGTACTTTGGTGTGAAAAGTGCAAATCAATCCCAGAACAACAGCAAAGGACCTTGTGAAGATGCTGGAGGAAACAGGTACAAAAGTATCTATATCCACAGTAAAACAAGTCCTACAGTTGAAGTCGGAGGTTTACATACACCTTAGCCAAATACATTTAAACTCAGTTTTTCCACAATTCCTGACATTTAATCCTAGTAAACATTCCCTGTATTAGGTCAGTTAGGATCACCACTTTATTTTAAGAATGTGAAATGTCAGAATAATAGTAGAGAGAATGATTTATTTCAGCTTTTATTTATTTCATTACATTCCCAGTGGGTCAGAAGTTTACATACACTCAATTATAATTTGGTAGCATTGCCTTTAAATTATTTAACTTGGGTCAAACGTTTCGGGTAGCCTTCCACAAGCTTCCCACAATAAATTGGGTGAATTTTGGCCCATTCCTCCTGACAGAGCTGGTGTAACTGAGTCAGGTTTGTAGGCCTCCTTGCTCGCACACGCTTTTTCAGTTCTGCCCACACATTTTCTATAGGATTGAGGTCAGGGCTTTGTGATTGCCACTCCAATACCTTGACTTTGTTGTCCTTAAGCCATTTTGCCACAACTTTGGAAGTATGCTTGGGGTCATTGTCCATTTGGAAAACCCATTTGCGACCAAGCTTTAACTTCCTGACTGATGTCTTGAGATGTTGCTTCAATATATCCACATAATTTTCCTTCCTCATGATGCCATCTATTTTGTGAAATGCACCAGTCCCTCCTGCAGCAAAGCACCCCCACAGCATGATGCTGCCACCCCTGTGCTTCACGGTTGGGATGGTGTTCTTCGGCTTGCAAGCAACCCCCTTTTTCCTCCAAACATAACGACGGTCATTATGGCCAAACAGTTCTATTTTTGTTTCGTCAGACCAGAGGACTTTCTCCGAAAAGTACGATATTTGTCCCAATGTGTGAGTCCCGCTTGCAATGCCAGCATTGTGGGTTCAATTCCCACGGGGGACAGTATGAAAATGTATGCACTCACTAACTGTAAGTCGCTCTGGATAAGAGTGTCTGCTAAATGACTAAAATGTAAAATGTAATGTGCAGTTGCAAACCGTAGTCTGGCTTTTTTATGGTGGTTTTGGAGTAGTGGCTTCTTCCTTGCTGAGCGGCCTTTCAGGTTATGTCGATATAGGACTTGTTTTACTGTGGATATAGATACTTTTGTAGCTGTTTCCTCCAGCATCTTCACAAGGTCCTTTGCTGTTGTTCTGGGATTGATTTGCACTTTTCGCACCAAAGTACGTTCATCTCTAGGAGACAGAACGCGTCTCCTTCCTGAGCGGTATGACGGCTGCGTGGTCCCATGGTGTTTATACTTGTGTACTATTGTTTGTACAGATGAACGTGGTACCTTCAGGCGTTTGGAAATTGCTCCCAAGGATGAACCAGACCAAATCTGAGGTCTTGGCTGATTTCTTTAGATTTTCCCATGATGTCAAGCAAAGAGGCACTGAGTTTGAAGGTAGGCCTTGAAATACATCCACAGGTACTCCTCCAATTGACTCAAATTATGTCAATTAGCCTATCAGAAGCTTCTAAAGCCATGACATCATGTTCTGGAATTTTCCAAGCTGTTTAAAGGCACAGTCAACTTAAGTGTATGTAAACTTCTGACCCACTGGAATTGTGATACAGTGAATTATAAGTGAAATAATCTGTCTGTAAACAATTGTTGGAAAATGTACTTGTGTCATGCACAAAGTAGATGTCCTAACCGACTTGCCAAAACTATAGTTTGTTAACAAGACATTTGTGGAGAGGTTGAAAAACAAGTTTTAATGACTCCAACCAACAGTGGGGAGAACAAGTATTTGATACACTGCCGATTTTGCAGGTTTTACTACTTACAAAGCATGTAGAGGTCTGTAATTTTTTATCATAGGTACACTTCAACTGTGAGAGACGGAATCTAAAACAAAAATCCAGAAAATCACATTGTATGATTTTTAAGTATTTGATACATCAGAAAAGCAGAACTTAATATTTGGTACAGAAACCTTTGTTTGCAATTACAGAGATCATACGTTTCCTGTAGGTCTTGACCAGATTTGCACACACTGCAGCAGGGATTTTGGCCCAATCCTCCATACAGACCTTCTCCAGATCCTTCAGGTTTCGGGGCTGTCGCTGGGCAATACGGACTTTCAGCTCCCTCCAAAGATTTTCTATTGGGTTCAGGTCTGGAGACTGGCTAGGCCACTCCAGGACCTTGAGATGCTTCTTACGGAGCCACTCCTTAGTTGCCCTGGCTGTGTGTTTCGGGTCGTTGTCATGCTGGAAGACCCAGCCACGATCCATCTTCAATGCTCTTACTGAGGGAAGGAGGTTGTTGGCCAAGATCTCGCGATACATGGCCCCATCCTTCCTCCCCTCAATACGGTGCAGTCGTCCTGTCCACTTTGCAGAAAAGCATCCCCAAAGAATGATGTTTCCACCTCCATGCTTCACGGTTGGGATGGTGTTCTTGGGGTTGTACTCATCCTTCTTCTTCTTCCTCCAAACACGGCGAGTGGATTTTAGACCAAAAAGCTCTATTTTTGTCTCATCAGACCACATGACCTTCTCCCAATCCTCCTCTGGATCATCCAGATGGTCATTGGCAAACTTCAGACGGGCCTGGACATGCGCTGGCTTGAGCAGGGGGACCTTGCGTGCGCTGCAGGATTTTAATCCATGACGGCGTAGTGTGTTACTAATGGTTTTCTTTGAGACTGTGGTCCCAGCTCTCTTCAGGTCATTGACCAGGTCCTGCCGTGTAGTTCTGGGCTGATCCCTCACCTTCCTCATGATCATTGATGCCCCACCAGGTGAGATCTTGCATGGAGCCCCAGACCGAGGGTGATTGACCGTCATCTTGAACTTCTTCCATTTTCTAATAATTGCACCAACAGTTGTTGCCTTCTCACCAAGCTGCTTGCCTATTGTCCTGTAGCCCATCCCAGCCTTGTGCAGGTCTACAATTTTATCCCTGATGTCCTTACACAGCTATCTGGTCTTGGCCATTGTGGAGAGGTTGGAGTCGGTTTGATTGAGTGTGTGGACAGGTGTCTTTTATACAGGTAATGAGTTCAAACAGGTGCAGTTAATACAGGTAATGAGTGGAGAACAGGAGGGCTTCTTAAAGAAAAACTAACAGGTCTGTGAGAGCCGGAATTCTTACTGGTTGGTAGGTGATCAAAACTTATGTCATGCAATAAAATGCAAATTAATTACTTAAAAATCATACAATGTGATTTTCTGGATTTTTGTTTTAGATTCCGTCTCTCACAGTTGAAGTGTACCTATGATAAAAATTACAGACCTCTACATGCTTTGTAAGTAGGAAAACCTGCAAAATCGGCAGTGTATTAAATACTTGTTCTCCCCACTGTAAGTGTATGTAAACTTCCGACTTCAACTGTATATTGACATAACCTGAAATGCCGCTCAGCAAGGAAGAAGCCACTGCTCCAAAACCACCATAAAAAAGCCAAACTACGTTTTGCAACTGCACATGGGGACAAAGATCATACTTTTTTGAGAAATGTCCTCTGGTCTGATGAAAGAAATAGAACTGTTTGGCCATAATGACCATCGTTATGTTTGGAGGAAAAAGGGGGTTGCTTGCAAGCCCAAGAACACCATCCCAACCGTGAAGCTCGGGGGTGGCAGCATCATGCTCTGGGGGTGCTTTGCTGCAGGAGGGACTGGTGCACTTCACAAAATAGATGGCATCATGAGGAAGGAAAATTATGTGGATATATTGAAGCAACATCTCAAGACATCAGTCAGGAAGTTAAAGCTTGGTCGCAAATGGATCTTCCAAATGGACAATGACCCCAAGCATACTTCCAAAGTTGTGGCAAAATGGCTTAAGGACAACAAAGTCAAGGTATTGGAGTGGCCATCACAAAGCCCTGACCTAAATTCTATAGAAAATGTGTGGGCAGAACTGAAAAAGCGTGTGCAAACAAGGAGGCCTACAAACCTGACTCAGTTACACCAGCTCTGTCAGGAGGAATGGGCCAAAATTCACCCAACTTATTGTGGGAAGCTTGTGGAAGGCTACCCAACTCGTTTGACCCAAGTTAAACAATTTAGAGGCAATGCTACCAAATACTAATTGAGTGTATGTAAACTTCTTACCCACTGGGAATGTGATGAAAGAAATAAAAGCTGAAATAAATAATTCTCTCTACTGTTACTCTGACATTTCACATTCTTAAAGTAAAGTAGTGATCCTAACTGACCTAAAACAGGGAATTTTTACTAGGATTAAATGTCAGGAATTGTGAAAAACAGAGTTTAAATGTATTTGGCTAAGGTGTATGTAAACTTCCGACTTCAACTGTATATATGTAAGTAGTTTAGCGCCAAAAAAAAGGGTTAAATATGGGTAGAAAGAATATTTACAAAGATTTCCTGAGCTTTCTTATTTCTCTTAGATATAGGACAGACACTTCAAAACATACTTCCCTTAGATGTATTTATTTATCTGTTTTGCCATATATGAACATGTTATTCAACGTGTTTCTATGGGGTAATAGCAGTAAGGCCAAATTCAATGTTTTATGTATAACTTTTTTAGTAACTTATTTTTTCGGGGTCCTAAAATTCTAAATCAAATAGCTAAATGGGGCTGCAGGTAGCTTAGTGGTTAAGAGCGTTGTGCCGGTAACCGAAAGGTCGCTGGTTCTAATCCCCGAGCAGATTAGGTGAAAAATCTGTCGATGTGCCCTTGAGCAAGGCACTTAACCCTAATTGCTCCTGTAAGTCGCTCTGGATAAGAGCGTCTCCTAAATGACTTAAATGTAAATGATCCTTGGTATGACCATCTTAAAACAATTCCATATGTTAACCCATCCCCGCGCCCTTAGACCTTAGGGGGTTCAAAAGAAGAGTGTCATCGTTTCTTTAATTGTCAGAGTCATAATATAATCTTTAATCTCACCCCTTTGTCCACTGTCTTCTTCACCTCCATGGAGAATGTCCCAGTCTTCCTGTTGACCATGGCATTACGCAGCTGAAACATAAGAACAGGATATTTATCAAGATGCAAGGACTGCATGCTGTCTGAGAGTATACAGCTCCCCAGGACTCCCTGGAAAGCAGTGGCAATTCTTACTGAGTGGACTTTCCAGGTTAAATAAACAAAATCTAATTACAAGGATACTTCAGGATTTTGTCAGTGAAGCCCTTTATCTCCGTCTCTGCGTGCAGTTTGAAGGAAGTTGCTAACTAGTGTTAGTGCAATTGCTAACTAGCGTTAGCACGCTAGTAGATACAGTGAGGGAAGAAAGTATTTGATCCCCTGCTGATTTTGTACGTTTGCCCACTGACAAAGAAATGATCAGTCTATAATTTTAATGGTAGGTTTATTTGAACAGTGAGAGACAGAATAACAACAAAAATATCCAGAAAAACACATGTCAAAAATGTTATAAATTGATTTGCATTTTAATGAGGTATATTTATAAAGGTAACGAGCTGAGATTAGGAGCACTCTTAAAGGGAGTGCTCCTAATCTTAGATTGTTACCTGTATAAAAGACACCTGTCCACAGAAGCAATCAATCAATAAGATTCCAAACTCTCCACCATGGCCAAGACCAAAGAGCTCTCCAAGGATGTCAGGGACAAGATTGTAGACCTACACAAGGCTGGAATGGGCTACAAGACCATCGCCAAGCAGCTTGGTGAGAAGGTGACAACAGTAGGTGCGATTATTCGCAAATGGAAGATACACAAAATAACTGTCAATCTCCCTCGGCCTGGGGCTCCATGCAAGATCTCATCTCGTGGAGTTGCAATGATCATGAGGAACGGTGAGGAATCAGCCCAGAACTACACGGGAGGATCTTGTCAATGATCTCAAGGCAGCTGGGACCATAGTCACCAAGAAAACAATTGGTAACATACTACGCCGTAAAGGACTGAAATCCTGCAGCGCCCGCAAGGCCCCCCTGCTCAAGAAAGCACATATACAGGGCCATCTGAAGTTTGCCAATGAACATCTGAATGATTCAGAGGAGAACTGGGTGAAAGTGTTGTGTTCAGATGAGACCAAAATGGAGCTCTTTGGCATCAACTCAACTCGCTGTGTTTGGAGGAGGAGGAATGCTGCCTATGATCCCAAGAACACCATCCCCACCGTCAAACATGGAGGTGGAAACATTATGCTTTGGGGGTGTTTTCTGCTAAGGGGACAGGACAACTTCACTGCATCAAAGGGACGATGGACGGGGCCATGTACCGTCAAATCTTGGGTGAGAACATCCTTCCCTCAGCCAGGGCATTGAAAATGGGTCGTGGATTGGTATTCCAGCATGACAATGACCCAAAACACACGGCCAAGGCAACAAAGGAGTGGCTCAAGAAGAAGCACATTAAGGTCCTGGAGTGGCCTAGCCAGTCTCCAGACCTTAATCCCATAGAAAATCTGTGGAGGGAGCTGAAGGTTCGAGTTGCCAAACATCAGCCTCTAAACCTTAATGACTTGGAGAAGATCTGCAAAGAGGAGTGTGTCACGATCGTTTATGGACGAGACGGACCAAGGCGCAGCGTGATAAGCGTACATTTTATTACGTACTTAACCCACGACAAAACAACAAACAAACGAAACGTGAAGTCCTAGGTTACACAAAACAAACCTTAACGGAACAAGATCCCACACCGACTAGTGCCAAACAGGCTGCCTAAGTATGGTCCCCAATCAGAGACAACGAGATACAGCTGCCTCTGATTGGGAACCACCCTGGCCAACATAGATCAACACGATCTAGAAAACACAACATAGAACATATGACATAGAAACTCCACACCCTGGCTCAACATTTAAGAGTCCCCAGAGCCAGGGCGTGACAGTACCCACCCACCCCAAAGGCGCGGACTGCGACTGGCACCGCTGGCTGGAGCTGGACCCGACGACGGTGGATCAATCTATACAGGCTCCGGACTGGAGCCGCTTGCCGGAGCTGGACTGGGCACCGGTGGAGCGGATTGCTCTGGCTCCGGAGTGGATCTGCTGACAGGAGTTGGACCGGACCCTGGTGGAGCGGATTGCTCTGGCTCCGGAGTGGAGCAGCTGACCGGTGCCGGACCAGGCACCGGTGGAGCAGGAGCGGGCCGGACCGGGCTGACGACGCGCACCCCTGGCCTGGTGCGGGGAGCAGGAGCGGGCCGGACCGGGCTGACGACGCGTACCACTGGCTTGGTGCGGGGAGCAGGAACGGGCCGCACCGGGCTGATGACGCGCACCACTGGCTTGGTGCGGGGAGCAGGAACGGGCCGGACCAGGCTGGCGACGCGCACCACTGGCTTGGTGCGGGGAGCAGGAACGGGCCGGACCGGGCTGACGACGCGCTCCACTGGCTTGGTGCGGGGAGCAGGAACGGACCGGACCGGGCTGGCGACGCGCACCACAGGCTTGGTGCGGAGAGCAGGAACGGGCCGGACCGGGCTGGCGATGCGCACCACTGGCTTGGTGCGAGGGGCAGGAACAGGCCGGACCGGGCTAGCGACGCGCACCACTGGCTTGGTGCGAGGGGCAGGAACAGGCCGGACCGGGCTGGCGACGCGCACCACTGGCTTGGTGCGAGGGGCAGGAAGAGGCCGGACCGGGCTGGCGATGCGCACCACTGGCTTGGCGCGAGGGACAGGAACAGGCCGGACCGGACTGGGAACACACACCCCTGGCTTGGTGCGGGGAGCAGGAACAGGCCGGACCGGGCTGGCGACGCGCACGGGGGGCAGGAACAGGCCGGACCGGGCTGGCAACGCGCACCACTGGCTTGGTGCGAGGGACAGGAACAGGCCGGGCTGGACTGGGAACACGCACCACGGGCTTGGTGCGGGGAGCCGGAACGGGCTGGGCCGGACTGTGGAGGCGGACTGGAGGTCTGGAGCGAAGAGCTGACACAACCCGTCCTGGCTGAATGCCTACTTCCACACAACATGTGTGAGGCATCAGCACAGGACGTACGGGGCTGTGCACTCGTACTGGCGATACAGCACGTGGCACAGGCGCAAGATATACGGCACCGAGGAGGCGTACTGGAGACCACGAGCATTGAGCCGGCACACCCCGTCCTGGCTGAATGCCCATCTTCGCACGACACGTGCGTGGTGCTAGCACAGGACATACAGGACTGTGCCGGAACACTCGCGGCACAGTACATGGCTCCGCATAACACGGAGCCTGCCCAGTCACACGCTTCCTAGCATGAGTGCGGGGAGTTGGCTCTGCTCTAACACTAGGCTCCGCCAACCACCCTTTTAGCCCCCCCAAAAAAAATATTGGGGCTGTCTCTCGGGCTTCCTCCTCGGCCGGCACCTCCTGCGTTGCCGCTGCTCCTCTCTATAGCGCGCCTCCACAGTCTCCTCCCAAGGACGGCGATCCATTCCGGCCTGAATCTCCTCCCAAGTCCAGGATCCCTTCCCATCCAGGATCTCCTCCCAGGTCCAGGCTATCTGTTCCTGGACACGCTGCTTGGTCCTTAGTTGGTGGGATCTTCTGTCACGCTCGTTTACTGATGAGACGGACCAAGGCGCAGTGTGATAAGCGTACATTTTATTACGTACTTAACTCACGACAAAACAACAAACAAACGAAACGTGAAGTCCTAGGTTACACAAAACAAACCTTAACGGAACAAGATCCCACACCGACTAGTGCCAAACAGGCTGCCTAAGTATGGTCCCCAATCAGAGACAACGAGATATAGCTGCCTCTGATTGGGAACCACCCTGGCCAACATTGATCAACACGATCTAGAAAACACAACATAGAACATATGACATAGAAACTCCACACCCTGGCTCAACATTTAAGAGTCCCCAGAGCCAGGGCGTGACAGAGTGGAACAAAATCCCTCCTGAGATGTGTGCAAACCTGGTGGCCAACTACAAGAAACGTCTGACCTCTGTGATTGCCAACAGGGGTTTTGCCACCAAGTACTAAGTCATGTTTTGCAGAGGGGTCAAATACTTATTTCCCTCATTAAAATGCAAATAAATTTATAACATTTTTGACATGCGTTCTTCTGGATTTTTTTGTTGTTATTCTGTCTCTCACTGTTCAAATAAACCTACCATTAAAATTATACACTGATCATGTCTTTGTCAGTGGGCAAACGTACAAATTCAGCAGTGGATCAAATACTTTTTTCCCTCACTGTACCATAGACTTCCAGTCATTGGGCTAACGCTAGTTAGCATTGGCTCACGAAACTACCTCTAACTTCCTTCAAACTGCATACAGAGACATAATAATGGTATCCATGAGTTCATCTGACTCCGGTTGAAGTAATCCCGAAGTATCCCTTTTAGTATAGTAAAGGCAGTAGTATCTTATCAGGAGTGTGTGTAAAATGTTTTGTTATGTCATGGTTTAGACGTACAAAGTCATCCTTGTCCTCCCACTCCACTTCTGACAGGTCCACACTGCTGTAGTTGGGCTTCCTCCTCTTCTGGCCCTCCTGGTACTGAGGCACAGAGGAACACACATTTGATGGGAACAGTTGAGGAAGTCTAGATTTTGGTTACACTGTGGATGGTTTGGGTGCACAGCTAAGTTAAGAGTGAACCTATACAAGGCTTCGTTCACACAGTCCTGCTCAAAACCAGAACACTCCTAGCCAGGTTAAGCAGACTGACCACTGTGTTCAAACAGAATGTGAGCTATCGTGAAGTCAGGCTGGTTCCACCAGGCTAGAACTCCCCAAATTGAATACCAAATTGATCAGTTCAATCAACAACCAATACTATAAACATGTCCAGTCCCACACACAAAGTCCAGTAGGGTCTAGTTCAGCCTCAGAATAGACAACCACAGTCACAGCACAGTCTAAGGCACAGAGAAACACACACTTACAGTACATAGAAAACACACAGCAACACATACTAAAACACATATACACACAAACACACACAGTGGCACAGAGAGGTACTAACATCACATATACACTGTTACACACAGATCCACTAGCACCAGTTTCCAGTGGGACCCATGCAGGATCCCAGAGAGAGAGTGAGTGTCTGTGGTCTATTCTCTGTATAGTACAGTTACAGGACAGGATGGTTACCTCTGGGTTAGTGTTATCTCAGTTAGCCAGGGCCAGCCAGCCCTACAGTAGTAGCAATGGCCTGTATCCCTCCCTGCATGCATACATCAAAGGAAAAGGTGGGCATTACAGATTGAGCCTCCCAACTTGCTCGGTAACACGTACTCACACTGTTTATGTGTATGTGGTTAACATAGTCTGTCATGTAACAGAAAAGGGCACAGGCATTCAGTGTCTGTATTTAAACTATTTATTTGAAGAGATGCTCCGGTACTTTTGTATACTTTACTTTTTAGCCAGTAGTTCTGAAAGTAGTGCTCACGAGCCAAAAGTGGTCTGCGAAAATGGCGTACTACATCACAGACAGTGGGGAGAACAAGTATTTGATACACTGCCGATTTTGCAGGTTTTCCTACTTACAAAGCATGTGAAAATCACATTGTATGATTTTTAAGTAATTAATTTGCATTTTATTGCATGACATAAGTATTTGATACATCAGAAAAGCAGAACTTAATATTTGGTACAGAAACCTTTGTTTGCAATTACAGTGATCATACGTTTCCTGTAGTTCTTGACCAGGTTTGCACACACTGCAGCAGGGATTTTGGCCCACTCCTCCATACAGACCTTCTCCAGATCCTTCAGGTTTCGGGGCTGTCGCTGGGCAATACGGACTTTCAGCTCCCTCCAAAGATTTTCTATTGGGTTCAGGTCTGGAGACTGGCTAGGCCACTCCAGGACCTTGAGATGCTTCTTACGGAGCCACTCCTTAGTTGCCCTGGCTGTGTGTTTCGGGTCGTTGTCATGCTGGAAGACACAGCCACGACCCATCTTCAATGCTCTTACTGAGGGAAGGAGGTTGTTGGCCAAGATCTCGCGATACATGGCCCCATCCATCCTCCCCTCAATACGGTGCAGTCGTCCTGTCCCCTTTGCAGAAAATAATCCCCAAAGAATGATGTTTCCACCTCCATGCTTCACGGTTGGGATGGTGTTCTTGGGGTTGTACTCATCCTTCTTCTTCCTCCAAACACGGCGAGTGGAGTTTAGACCAAAAAGCTATATTTTTGTCTCATCAGACCACATGACCTTCTCCCATTCCTCCTATGGATCATCCAGATGGTCATTAGCAAACTTCAGATGGGCCTGGACATGCGCTGGCTTGAGCAGGGGGACCTTGCGTGCGCTGCAGGATTTTAATCCATGACGGCGTAGTGTGTTACCAGCTCTCTTCAGGTCATTGACCAGGTCCTGCCATGTAGTTCTGGGTTGATCCCTCACCTTCCTCATGATCATTGATGCCCCACGAGGTGAGATCTTGCATGGAGCCCCAGACCGAGGGTGATTGACCGTCATCTTGAACTTCTTCCATTTTCTAACAATTGCGCCAACAGTTGTTGCCTTCTCACCAAGCTGCTTGCCTATTGTCCTGTAGCCCATCCCAGCCTTGTGCAGGTCTACAATTGTATCCCTGATGTCCTTACACAGCTCTCTGGTCTTGGCCATTGTGGAGAGGTTGGAGTCGGTTTGATTGAGTGTGTGGACAGGTGTCTTTTATACAGGTAACAAGTTCAAACAGGTGCAGTTAATACAGGTAATGAGTGGAGAACAGGAGGGCTTCTTAAAGAAAAACTAACAGGTCTGTGAGAGCCAGAATTCTTACTGGTTGGTAGGTGATAAAATACTTATGTCATGCAATAAAATGCAAATTAATTACTTAAAAATCATACAATGTGATTTTCTGGATTTTTGTTTTAGATTCCGTCTCTCACAGTTGAAGTGTACCTATGATAAAAATTACAGACCTCTACATGCTTTGTAAGTAGGAAAACCTGCAAAATCGGCAGTGTATCAAATACTTGTTCTCCCCACTGTATGTGCACATATGTGCAACACGTCATTGCGCTCTCTCTCTCTCTCGCTCTGCTGTGTGTGCATCTTGCTAGCTGTCCCTCAAATGGCGAGGGGCTGAAGCTCATTGGCTAGAACTCAAATTGCTAGGGGGCTGGACCACGTGGGTGAACATTTTGGGAAAATGACACAGCACATCTTCCAGAAAAACAAACTAGGGATTTCGTGGCTAATTGAGGTAAGATAGTAATTCTGCTCTTAGATTATACATGTATGAACTACACACTGACACATCTGGCCCAAAGCGGGAAGTTTAAAAAACGACTTAGTAGTCGCCAAAGTTCCGGAGCATGTCTTTAAAGGTCCAATGCAGCCAATTTTTTAAAAATCTCAATATCAAATCTTTTCTGGGTAACAATTAAGTATCTTAATGTGATTGTTCTCAATAAAAATGGTCCTAAAAAAACAAAAATATCTTCTTAGCAAAGAGCAATTTCTCAAGCAAGAATTTTGCTAGGACTCTCTGGGAGGAGTTTGAGTGGGGAGGGGAAAACTGAAATGTAGCTGTTTAACCACTTTAACCACAATCCCAAGGTTGGTATGTGTAAAGGTTGTGTGGGTTAGGGTTAGTGCATTGTGGCAAGACTAGGGTTAGGGACAGAGTTAGGGTTGCATAATTCAGGTAACTTTCCCAGAATTCCGAGGTTTTCCAGAACTCCTGGTTAGAAGATTCCCGGTATCAGGAGGGAATAAGCAGGAAATCCTGAATCCTCTAACCATTATTTCTGAGAAAACCTGTGATTTTACAACCCTAGAAAGGGAACCTAGTGTATGAGTGGGTTTAAAAGACAGTGTGTTACCAGTGGCCTTAGGTCCGGATGGGTCAGGATGAAGCCGTTGTTTGTGATGGCAAACGCGTAACCGTGGATACCCAGCTGAAGGCACAAAAACAATATATAGAGATACTTGATTACATGAAGTAGAGTACAGGACAACAGTAAATGACAACGCATCAAATTAGTCATAAACATGGGTTAGTAAACACAGTACCATGTGTTTAGGGATGATCTTCATGAGTTCCTGAAGAGGAATGTCTGTGCCCACTACCCCTAGGAGAATACCCTGGTTCTTCTGTAGGGGAGAGAGGAGCGAAAGAGTGAGTATACCACAGACAGACAGACAGACAGACAGACAGACAGACAGACAGACAGACAGACAGACAGACAGACAGACAGACAGACAGACAGACAGACAGACAGACAGACAGACAGACAGACAGACAGACAGACAGACAGACAGACAGACAGACAGACAGACAGACAGACAGACAGACAGACAGACAGAGGCACAGACAGACAGAGGCACAGACACAGACACACACACTTACCGTCTCGTTCTTGGTGCTGAACACAGGCATGGCCACAGTGGTCATCAGGCTAGGGCCCTTCTTGTTTCTGGACTGAGACAGAACACAGTGACAGAGACAGTGACAGACAGTGGCAAATACCATGGCTACTGAGAATAGCATAGCATTTAGCATCAGTCAGACAGGGAATACTATAGCAACAGCCTCTGATGATTAACATAATGGGAAGATCTCGATTGCATACTCCTCCCGTCCTCTCTCCTTGTCTCCTTCTCAAAACCCTTTGGATAAGAAAGCCAGAGGTCCCTCCCCTCTGGCCTTCTCCTCCAATGGGTTTTGAGAAGGAGACGAGGAGTGAGGAGAGAGGATGCGAGGAGTATGCAATCGAGATCTTCCCATTATGTTAATCATCAGAGGCTGTTGCTATAGTATTCCCTGTCTGACTGATGCTAAATGCTATGCTATTCGGTGTCAATAGAGGATCATATGCACCAATGTCCATCCCTGCCAAGTAGGCTTCATCACAACACATTTACAGTCCAGTAATTTCACCAAAATACATTTCACCAAACACTGTGCAGTAGAAATGTCGCCAAATGCTTTTTATACAAAATGTAAGTGAGTCTGCAGTGTAAATCTATGGTAAATGTTGCTTGTGGTTTTACAGTAAATGTATATTGAAGCTCCAGTTTAGAGCAATCCCCAGTGTGTGTGTGTGTGTCTCCGTTTTGGCTGAGAGCGGGGCTAAGCTCAGCAGGATGAGAACTGACATGATTAAACACATGTGCTCACTGAAACTAGGTCTGCTATTCCCTCACCTCACAGGCTCACGGACACAGCTGTGAGTGCTCTGTGTGTGAGTGTCATAGCCGCTGGAAGTAGTGGTTCTAAGGGTGCTGCAGCACACCCTGATAAATCACAATAAAAAAATAATGAATATAACAATAAAAAAAAATTGTACAAAATGAAACCCACATCTAAACATCTTCCCGCAGCCATGGTGAGTGCGTGGCTGTTTGTGTATGTGTGTGAGTGCTTGCGTGTGCGCGTGCTTACGTGTTTGGCTGTTGTGTGTGTTTGTGTTCATGTACGTGTGTAGGAGAGAGGCAGTGGACAGTGTAGGGTACTAGGGTGGGATTATGTGTCTTGGCTGCTCGACAAAATGACTGATGGAGGGTCTAACCATCGACCACCCCGCTTCCTCCCAGAGTAACAGCCCCTAAAGCCCAGTCTCACCTGTACAGGTAGACCCTGGTAGACCCCCCAGTTCATCAGAGGAGCTTAGTAAAGACACACTGGGAATATCCTGCAGCAGTCAGCAGCACTAGACACAAGAGAGCTTTCTGGGAAACGACCTTGTGCTAGCCCCCCCCGTCCAGTCCCCCCGTCCCCGTCCCCTCTCCTTCTTTCTCTCCCTCGCTCACTCTCTCCGCTCCAATGTCAGTTTTATTATGAGCTTCATGAGATAAAAGGCAATGATCCACAGAATGATGAATGGTGTTTCTCTGTGGCTGAGATACAAGAGCACACACGCCAGAGGACAATCCCCCCCAACCCAACCCTTACCTCTGTGGCCGTGTGTGTGTGTTTGTGTGCGTGTGTGGGTACTATACACAATACACATACAGTCCAGGACAATCCCCTTACTGAGTAGAAGCAGAGCTTTATAAATTACAGCAGTCTCAACTGCTGCTGCAATGCCTTAACTCCACAGCAGGGGAGAAACTCACTACTCAGGAACCCTCAGCAACCAGATTACAAACACATATCAATGGATATGGAAAATAGTTAAAATGTGCACAGTAAATAATCTCTAAATGACAAGGAAACGAGAGAGAGAGAGAGAGAGAGAGAGAGAGAGAGAGAGAGAGAGAGAGAGAGAGAGAGAGGGCTTTACCTTGTGTGCCTGGGAGAGCTGCAGAAGGAGACAGAAAAATGACAAATGAGGATTGAGCTCTCCTCCTGTACAACAGACAGCCAGACAGACTGCTCCTCCTGCATATTACCATTCTAGACACAGAAGTGCAGAACAATCCAGTCGGAATTAATGAAGCTCATAATGAGGAATCACTCCTGTAGCATGAAGGGGACTGATCAGAGAGGACACATACACAGATGCAGGCACGCGCAAATGCACATACACACACACACTCACCGACACGCAAGCATGTTTGGGCATGTACACATACAGTATGAACACACATACAGGGTGGACACCAGTGTGGGGATTAGTTACTTGAAACAGTAATATATTACATATTACTCGTTACATTTAACAAAAGTAACGCGTTACTTTACAATATGACTCAAAATCTCCCCGCTTGTTTGACTGTCAGAGGGAGCAAGGCCATGCTCTACCAAAGATAGGCTACTTACTAACTCAGCTTTGATCACTAGTTTCTCCTTTCATCTGTGGAGCTGCTTTGCTGTGCTAGTCTACAAGTGCGCTATACAGTGGCTTGCGAAAGTATTCACCCCCCTTGGCATTTTTCCTATTTTGTTGCCTTACAACCTGGAATTAAAATAGATTTTTTGGGGGTTTGTATCATTTGATTTACACAACATGCCTACCACTTTGAAGATGCAATATATTTTTTATTGTGAAATAAACAAGAAATAATACAAAAAAATTTAAAACTTCAGCGTGCATAACTATTCACCCCCCCAAAGTCAATACTTTGTAGAGACACCTTTTGCAGCAATTACAGCTGCAAGTCTCTTGGGGTATGTCTCTATAAGCTTGGCACATCTAGCCACTGGGATTTTTGGCCATTCGTCAGGGAAAAACTGCTCCAGCTCCAAGTTGGATGGGTTCCCCTGGTGTACAGCAATCTTTAAGTCATACCACAGATTCTCAATTGGATTGAGGTCTGGGCTTTGACTAGGCCATTCCAAGACATTTAAATGTTTCCCCTTAAACCACTTGAGTGTTGCTTTAGCAGTATGCTTAGGGTCATTGTCCTGCTGGAAGGTGAACCTCCGTCCCAGTCTCAAATCTCTGGAAGACTGAAACAGGTTTCCCTCAAGAATTTCCCTGTATTTAGCGCCATCCATCATTCCTTCAATTCTGACCAGTTTCCCAGTCCCTGCCGATGAAAAACATCCTCACAGCACGATACTGCCACCACCATGCTTCACTGTGGGGATGGTGTTCTCTGGGTGATGAGAGGTGTTGGGTTTGCGCCAGACATAGCGTTTTCCTTGATGCCCAAAAAGCTCAATTTTTGTCTCATCTGACCAGAGTACCTTCTCCCATATGTTTGAGGAGTCTCCCACATGCCTTTTGGCGAACACCAAACATGTTTGCTTATTTTTTTCTTTAAGCAATGGCTTTTTTCTGGCACTCTTCCGTAAAGCCCAGCTCTGTGGAGTGTACGGCTTAAAGTGGTCCTATGGACAGATACTCCAATCTCCGCTGTGGAGCTTTGCAGCTCCTTCAGGGTTATCTTTGGTCTCTTTGTTGCCTCTCTGATTAATGCCCTCCTTGCCTGGTTCGTGAGTTTTTGTGGGCGGCCCACTCTTAGCAGGTTTGTTGTGGTGCCATATTCTTTCCATTTTTTAATAATGGATTTAATGGTGCTCCGTGGGATGTTCAAAGTTTTGGATATTTTTTTATAACCCAACCCTGATCTGTACTTCTCCACAAAATGTGTCCCTGACCTGTTTGGAGAGCTCCTTGGTCTTCATGGTGCCACTTGCTTGGTGGTGCCCCTTGCTTAGTGGTGTTGCAGACTCTGGGGCCTTTCAGAACAGGTGTATATATACTGAGATCATGTGACAGATCATGTGACACTTAGATTGCACACAGGTGGACTTTATTTAACTAATTATGTGACTTCTGAAGGTAATTGGTTGCACCAGATCTTATTTAGGGGCTTCATAGCAAAGGGGGTGAATACATATGCACGCACCACTTTTCCGTTTTTTTCCTCTTTTTTTTTAAACAAGTAATTTTTTTCATTTCACTTCACCAATTTGGTTTATTTTGTGTATGTCCATTACATGAAATCCAAATAAAAATCCATTTAAATTACAGGTTGTAATGCAACAAAATAGGAAAAACACCAAGGGGGATGAATACTTTTGCAAGGCACTGTATATGGGCTGCTTAATTAGCCATATATACTGTAGGCCAAACATCTGTACAGATTTCCTATCTTTTCATTCAAAATCTTTCTCTCAAGCCGCCTGTTCTGGTTATAGATTGCACATACGCGATGGACCCATAGAGAGTATAGAGGGCACACTTTCCACTAGATGGAACAGTCCTCTATGGGCTTTGCTATCACAGAAGCGATCAATGGCAAAGATGAGGGGTGCACCCTCTATACATTTCTATGGACAGCAGCTGTCATGACATTTCTCCAAACAGCCTTTCTCCGCTTGCTCGAGAACTAAATGAGGTCAAGATCGGATCATGGAAACGCACCCGGTAGAGATATGATTCTGAAAGTTGTTTGACAAAGTAATAATATTACCCAATACTCCGTTACTCATAAAAGTAATCTGATTATGTACACTGGTGGAAATACATACTGTACACGGACCACGTTACACACACTCACTAACTTTTTCTACTCACTATGATACTTACAGTGCTGTCCACGTAGGCCTCTGTCCAGACCGTGTCATGCTCATGGTCGATGACTTTAGGACGACTCATAACATGAAGATACCTCATCACATTTTCCTGTACATCAGCCAGTGTGGAGATCTGACTGAAATACCCTGTGGCAACACGCACGCACGCACACACACACACACACACACACACACACACACACACACACACACACACACACACACTGTATCACATTATGGTATTTCACAGGCATTTCCCAGTAAGTGTGTGTTACTGTGAGTGTTAGAATAAGGTTAGACTAGCTGGGCTGTGTAATCCCACAAGTCATCAGTTTTCCTGACTGTGACTTTCCCAGTCCAGAGCGTTCTCCTCTCATCCAGAGCGTGGGCACACGGGAGCCATCAGCGGCATGTGGCCAGGGGGAAAGGCTCTGACAGGAAGAGGGATGAGGCAGGGATGCCCCCTGACCCCTCTGTGTCACTCCACCGACGCTCCGCTCTGCACTGCTCACATCAGCAGCACAGCCAATCCCCAACACCTCCAAACCCACTCACACACCTCACACACTAAATCCTGCATCTCTTCGCTCCCCAACACACTCACACACCTCACACGCACACACTCCCATACACTAACACACTCAGATACCCTCACACACTTCAAACCCCCTCACACACACAACTACACTCATACCCCAGCACACACACACCAACACCCACAATTCCTCTCTCAACAAAACACACTCAAAATCTAACACCTGCATCTCTTCCCTCCCCATAACACACTCACACACCTCTTTGACTAACACACACCAATAGCCACAATTTCTATCTACCCAACACACACATTTAAACACAGCCAACATCCCGTCACAGTAATTATATGGTGTGTGGTATATTTGCTACAAAGTATTTGTGTTTCTTATGATATAGTTTGAAGAGGAGACAAACCTTTATTAGCACAGGCCATCCATTTCATGTTATCAGCAAAGGCAGACTCTCGGCCAATCAGGTAAGGGAATATGCGCACCTATACGGAGAGGAGGCAGGGACGTCAGGTGTTTATAGTGTGGTTGCCAGCTCAGATTTAAATAGAGAATACATAAACATTCACCGTGACGGAACCACATGGGGCTCCCTCTTCCTGCTCGTATTCTATCTGTCTGGAGAGGGGAGAGGAGGGTGGCAATATGGACTGCTACAGTACTGGATGTGCCTCACTAGGAAAGACCCAGTACTCTATAGCTCTTTGTCTTTCTTCCTTTCCCTTCATCTCCCTTCCTCTCTCCTCTCCTCATCCCTTTCTCATTTCCATTGTTTTCCTCCCTCTTTCTCTCTTTCTTGCTCATCCATCCATCCATATATCTGCATGTCTGTGCTTCATTAGATTTGTGTGTACGTATAAACCAAAGTTGACAGCACAGAGAAACAGGAGACAGGTTACATTCTCTCTGTGGCATACGCCAGCCAATCAGAGGGCTTCTAGCTGAACATGGGGGCGGGTCCATGCGGGTACTTTGTGTGACTCTCGGGCCAATACGGCACGGCTCATTGGCTCCAGATGCTATGCTAAGCATATAGGAGAACCAGAGTGAATGGCTGCCCCTCTGGGTATGTGGGGGGATGGGGGTTACACTGCCAAAAACGTACCCTTTGTGCCGAGTCTACCGACACGCATATGCTTGATAGGACTGGACAAAAGGGCCGTAAGCTTTTGTTTTTATTGCACTCTGAATAGCACAGCAGCCCATTTAATATCAATTGCATTTGTCTAACGCTTTCACCCAGTCGTTTGTCACAGAGTGGCCCAGAAAAGACCCCCCAGAAAGACCCTCCAATAGAGAGCCAGCCAGGGGCGACAACGACAGAGGCTGAGAGGCAGAAGCAGGGACAAGCCTATTTTGGCACTGGAGGAGGGGATTCAGAGATTATGTAGCCAGCCTGGGGCGACAGAGGCAGGGGCAGGGGAAAGGGTAGATGCAGGAGGAGAGGGGCTCCACAGCACAGAGATACTGAAATACTGGGACAGTATATAATAATATAATATGCCATTTAGCAGACGCTTTTATCCAAATCGACTTACAGTCATGCGTGCATACATTTTTGTGTATGGGTGGTCCCGGGGATCGAACCCACTACCTTGGCGTTACAAGCGCCGTGCTCTACCAGCTGAGCTACAGAGGACCACGAGAGGTAGAGGCAGGGAGAAGGCTATGTGGATACGTCCAGGAGGATAAGAAGGGCTCTAGAGCACAGAGAGCAAGCCTGGGCAGTAGATGCAGAGAGAAGACAGGAGGAGAGAGGCTAGACTCTGAAGTACATTCCGTCCTCTTCCTCCAGCCAAGCACACGCAGAAGCAGAGTTCACTGTCTGCATGAGTGTTTGATTGAGTCAGGCCAGTCTGTTGTTGAGGTGGATGGAGGTCAAACAGAGAGATGCCACTAAACTCCAGGGACAAACTGTCTGAACTATCTCCACAGCCCCTCCATTATGACTCTTAATGTCATGCTTATAAAGGTTTTCTGAATGCTTTCTGAATGCTTTCTGAATGCTTTCTGAATGCTTTCTGAATGCTTTCTGAATGCTACATAATGTGTTGTCCGTTTTGTCTTACATTGTTGTTGTTTTTTATCCCAACCTCCGGCCCCCACAGGAGGCCTTTTGCCTCTTGCCGTCATTGTAAATAAGAATTTGTTCTTAATTGACTTGCCTGGTTAAATAAAAGTTTTCTGATCATTGAACAGGGTTTGGACTGGTGGAGGACAAAACAGTTCAAAAAGAGACATGCCTAATAGGCAAAGTAAAGCAGCTTGTGTATAATGTTTTAGGTTTTGGCTGGCTCTTGGTTCTGTGTGCAGCGTAAACCATGCGTGAGTGAGTGCTCAGGGACTGAGGATGAACCATGATTCCGTCCTTGAAAACAGTTTATACCCCATGTTTCTCTGGTCAGGACAAATGTCACACTGTGTCAGGTCAGGTCAGCTCTATAAAATACATGTATATTTCATTCAATTGTACATTTACTAGGTTATGAGCTTTACTTGGATAATAAGAACTCAATTTCGCCAAACGACAAGAAGGAAAATCCATCTAATATCCATGATTTTAAAATGATGGAAATGGTGAAGTCTCAAAGGAAGCAAAACACGGCACAAGCAAGAATCGGATTCACAATGAGACTTTGAAAGGACAACAGAGGCAGTAGGAGAATGAGAAGGAGAAAGATAGATTGGAGTGTGGGTGTGTCATTGTCATGACAATTCTATTTTAAAATCATAACAATACAAAATCAACCAAAGCAAAGTTGGTAGAATGTTTGAATTTAAAATGTTTGGTTAATAAGAGCAACAGTGTTGCCATGGTGATTCTATTCATAAGAATACAATTACATTTGAAAATGATGATATCACAATTGAAAATTGAATGTTAGAATGTTTGGTTGATAGGCACAAATGTTGATTTGGAACTCTGTTTTGGTGGCAACAACCCAAGACTAGACGTGCGACTTGCTTCTTTCTGCTATCTAAGATTATACATTTAGCTAAAATGACCTTCTACACCTAGCGATTTAACCAGTCACTACCATGGATGGCACAGGGACATCAGTATCTTCCTGCAATGCCTTCAAATTCCATCAGCTATGGTTAGACTGAGACAAATACTGTATTTTTACCAGGATTTGGTTAATTGCTTATTGTTGTGTATTTCTGAGCATTACAGGTTTAGAATGCATTTAAGTACATATCAGATCATCAAGTTCCTGCAGGAAACCAATGGCCTCCATTTTAATGCAAATTCTATACTTGAATCTGAATTATGAATAAATGACTCGACTGCCCCCGCAAGAAGAGAAAGGATTTCTGAGGGTTTCTGTTGCATTTATGTAAATCACGAAGGCCATTTGCACTCATTTGCATTTTCCTGTGGAGGAGGAAAACTTTCTGCAACAAAAGGGTGATCAAATTAAGATGCCAGATCTGTATAGCATCGGCTTTATGTGTGACTTTAGGTCAGGTCCTCCCGATTTTCTCAGCGATCAGGCATTGTGAGTGGTACTGGAAGTCCCGGTACCTAACCATGGCCAACTTCTGCTACCACAGCATTGCTCCTGCTCAGGCAGGTATTGGTTATCTGTTCCACAAGCACATGGAGCTGAAGCACCAGGTAGAGTTCTACATTGCAGGAGAGTGAGGATGGAGTTTTATGAGGATGGAGTTTTACGAGACTTTTCTGATGAAGAGATTGAGAAACTGGAAGCCATTCCAGGGGTGTTGGAGATGGCTGTGAATCTCTGAGTTATTTTGTAGATGTAAGAAATGTAAGATAGAGTAAGATAGGATTGGTAGGTATAGTACGTTTGATAAGTTATTGTACATTTTATAGCAATACAAATAAATTATATTGTAAGTATCAAAATCGTTATGTCTTTTTTGTGACTGTGCATGTGTGTATGTGTGTTTGAGTGAGTTAGTGAGTTAGTGAATGGTTGTTTGTGAGAGAGAGAGAGAGAGAGAGAGAGAGAGAGAGAGAGAGAGAGAGAGAGAGAGAGAGAGAGAGAGAGAGAGAGAGAGAGAGAGAGAACACTACCTATTGGAGAGCCTTCCCAAACATGACCAGTATCTCACCTTTCTGTCTGGCCAATTGAACTTGGCGAAGACGTCGTCGTACATCTGCGTTGCCCCGTCGGTCACCAGCATGATAGCCTGGCTACACACACTGCCATGCCCAGTCTGGTTAAACTACGCACACAGAGAGAACACAAACACTTACACAGAGATACACAATCATCACTCAAACAAACACAGATACATATACACAGGAATACATAGAGTTGGGGACTTGAGTCAAGGACTGCGTTGCACTTTTGGATGATTCAAGTTCAGATGATTAATTTATATTGATAATTATCTATTTACTAATAGATTATCTTGTATTTACTATTTTCCTAACAAGGAAACTCATTGAGTTGAACCAGATGGGAACATCAATGATAGGTTTTGCACCATGGTCTTCCCGACAGCCAGATTACTATCTCCAAAAAGGAGCAACATTTATTCACGTGGCATGTTCATCTCTCCTCTAAGCCTATCTCTGTCTCTGAGGCCTGGGCTACCTCAGAGACAGACCTGGGTTCAAATACTATTTGGGCTTGATTACCTGGGCTTAATTGAGCTAGTCTGACACAATTGAACCAATAGAATACTCACAAGGAGTGCAAACCTTGCCCATCTGGCACTCCAGACGAAAATGCTAAAAGTATTTGAAAGATTTCGGTTAGTATTTGAACCCAGATCTGCTCTGAGACTCTGTGCCTGTCATCTCTGCCCGTGGCCGTGTAATGGCTGTTTTCACTGCTGATGTCTGATGATGTCCGATACTGGCGCCCAGCGCGCCCGTGTCCCCCGTCAGGGACTAAAACACAGATAATCTCTTTGTAAATAAACCGGGGAGTGCAGCCCACATTAATCTGATGGCAGAAGATGCATGGCGGTAATTAACTGGCTTATTGACCTGTGACAGAGGGAACATGGAGAAATAGAGGTTTGTGGAGTGAGTGCCATTATCGCCGTCTAAAAGCTTCTGAGCTGAGCACGGCTCTGCTCCCAAAACACAACAGCAGCAGCACAGCAAGAATGTGTGTGTGGAGACAGATATACACACGCACAGGCATGCACACACACACACACACACACACACACACACACACACACGCACACACACACACACACACACACACACACACACACACACACACACACACACAGGATTACAATACCGCACGGACTGTCTCTCGATGCACACACCTCTCACACATGCACGGTGGTCTCCGTATACATTGCGGATTACCACGAGTTGACCTTGCTCAGAACATCCCTTCAAGCCAGGGTAAAGAGTTACTGTAGATATGTCAAACAGACCTAGACAAACACAGCGTATAGAGCAAATGATTTACATGTATTTTGTCAAGAATATGGACAATGCTAAGAGCTTTGACACCTCAAGCCGTTTTAGAGCTAAGGAGGTTTGTCTGAGGCAGAGATCTGTAAATAAGGCTGTATTGGATCAAACTAACAGAATTCAAAGCCTGTCCACCACAGTGAACTACAGAGAAAAATGAAGATATACCATCCAGACAGAACATAATGTTGACCATAATGTTTAAAACAGATGCAGTGTAGAATACATGATGCCATGGTAGGATCAGTGGTGTGTATTCATGGATGCCAAGGCTTCCCAAAAAAATTAACCAATATTTGATTTTTTTGCCAATCAGCGTTGAGCTAAACTGTCCTGGTGCACCATAAAAAAGTGTCAAGGGAAGCCAGCTTGGATTTGGCGTCCCTCCTATCAAATCCCATTGAGAGCATACGTCATTGACAGAAAAACTTGAATTGTTGCATCTCGTTGTGTTGTTACCCTCCGCTGGCTAGCTAGCCAGCTAGCTACAATTGGCCCTTTCCCTAAGAAGGAAAGCCATGGATGGAGATAGGGATTTGGACTTGTGGTTATATTTAATTCGCCATACTGGCCAATGATTATAACGGCGATTCTGATCCAAACATTAATTAATACATTGTTGTGCCCCTGGCCGGAGAGGACGGAAGTTCAATATGTAGCTTGATGTAGAAGGCTAATGTTAACTAGCTAATGTTGCCCATGAATGGATGTTAGGCTAGCGAACAAGCATTTTAGCCAGGTAGCCTAGGACAACAAAAAATAAAAGCTTGTACTGTATGACAGAGTGATAGAATGTTCAGTCAACATGAAATAGAGGAGGATGGCATTGACGTTTCTCTACAAGTAGGGTGAGTCAACATGTGTTGCTACATATGCACGCACACACGCACACAGAAATCAGAACCATGGACAGCCACATCATATTTAGCTTACGTTGATTAGACAATTGTTTTTGGTATCTTTTAGTTGTCACTGTATTAGACTAAGCAGAGGTGATTTGATTATGTTGAAATGTTGAAGTTGAAATGGTGCTGGAATAGTGGAGACAGCTCCTGTTTTCTTGCTACTTGCGGTAAGTGATTTTACCAGTGGTGGAAAAAATACCCAATTGTCATGCTTGAGTAAAAGTAAAGATACCTTAATAGAGAATGACTCAAGTAAAAGTTAAAGTCACCCAGTAAAATACTACTTGAGTAAAAGTCTAAAAGTATTTAGTTTGAAATATAAATTGCATTCGGAAAGTATTCAGACCACTTCACTTTTCCACATTTTCTTTTACATTACAGCCTTATTCTAAAATGGATGAAATTGTTTTCTTCCTCATCAATCTACACACAATACCCCATAATGACAAAGCAAAAACAGGTTTTGGGGATTTATCCCATTCTTCTCTGCAGATCCTCTCAAGCTCTGTCAGGTTGGATGGGGAGCATTGCTGCACAGCTATTTTCAGGTCTCTCCAGAGATGTTTGATCGGGTTCAAGTCCAGGCTCTGGCTGGGCCACTCAACAACATTCAGAGACTTGTCCTGAAGCCACTCCTGCGATGTCTTGGCTGTGTGCTTAGGGTCATTGTCCTGTTGGAAGGTGAACCTTCGCCTCAGTCTGAGGTCCTGAGCGCTCTGGAGCAGGTTTTCAACAAGGATCTCTCTGTTCATCTTTCCCTTCTTGGTCACCTTCCTGACCAAGGCCCTTCTCTACCGATTGCTCAGTTTGGCCGGGAAGCCAGCTCTAGGAAGAGTCTTGGTGGTTCCAAACTTCTTCCATTTAAGAAGGATGGTGGTCACTGTGTTCTTGAGGACCTTCAATGCTGCAGACATTTTTTGGTACCCTTCCACAGATCTATGCCGTGACACAATCCTGTCTCGGAGCTCTATGGACAATTCCTTCGACCTCATGGCTTGGTTTTTGCTCTGACATGCACTGTCAACTGTTGCACCTTATATAGACAGGCGTATGCCTTTCCAAATCATGTCCAACCAATTGAATTTACCACAGGTGGACTCCAATCAAGTTGTAGAAACATCTCAAGGATGATCAATGGAAACAGGATGCACCTGAGCTCAATTTCAAGTCTCATAGCAAAGGGTCTGAATACTTAAGTACTTTACAACACTGGATTTTACCCACGAACCGCTACTGGTTAGGATACAGGTGTTGACAAATGTGGAGATTATGGGAACCGAGCCGACTAGGTGAAAAATCTGTCGATGTGCCCTTGAGCAAGGCACTTAACCCTAATTGCTCCTGTAAGTCGCTCTGGATAAGAGCGTCTGCTAAATGACTAAAATGTAAAATGTAAAATGGTGATGATCAGTATTATCGTCAAGGTTTGTTTGTGCTCAGACCACAGTGCTGCTTCTAGCAGAGAAACACACAAAACATCTCCAGGAAACCATAGTCTTGAGAATGCTGCAGTGTACACCACTCCAGAGCTAGTCAATTGCTTCCTACCTTCGATCTGCTCTGCAATAAGCTACAGAGTAAAACGTCTCTAGCCCAGTTAGTCCATCCCATCCATTCATCGAGGTGGTAGCCTGGCCTAGTGTAACAATGTATTTCACACTGAGCCTATTGGCCAACAATTACCATATTCATTGGACTAGCTTTAATTAATCGTACCAATGCAGACATTGGAGCCGTGCTCCCGGGACCCTGTGTGGTGCGGCGGGCCGCTAGCCTGAAAACAGAGAGATAAAAGGAGAGCAGAGAGGCTCCTGGTCTTATCTCCACCGGCTTTGTGTTCCAATCATCCTCCTTATTAATCAGTACTGTTAATTACAATCATTCATCATCTTCAGAATAGATGTGTCTGTGTTCGCGGGGGCGGAACGGGGGATAGCGGGGATTGCGGTGAAGCATTTGGAACGGGAAATGGGAAGGAGACGCGCTGTACTCAGAGCCTGAGAATAAGTAGGTACTCCTTGCTGGAGTGTACTGATGCTACTCCTTTTCATCATTCAATTAGGTTGGGACATACAACTATTGTGCCTGAACTAACTGCCTTTCTACTCAAACGTCTCTGCCGTGTACCCAAGAGTGTTTACGTATATTTGTTGTTCAATCAAGTAAAAAGTCATTCTGGAAATAAACTGAAGTCCGAGACGCATTTGAGAACCAATTTGTGTTTAAGGTTTTGTGTTGTGTGTTTCATCCGCTCTACATTGGAGACATTTGCTGAGTTGAGTATTACAGTATGTGTGATGTTCATGATATAGATACACAGATAGAGCACCTGTAAGATGTAACTACTGTATATTTGTTTGTGCAATGTCTGTGTTGAACGAATAAACAAATGAATGAATGAACCAATGAACCAATGAATGAACAAATACAGTGTTAAAGTCCAAGGCTGAACTTACATCATTTAGAATGGTGAACGCTTCGGTCAGAGCGTCACCCAGCAGACCAATCCCTTTGGCAAACAGCTTGTCCAGATGTTCTCTGAAATGCTAATAGATAACAAGGGAAGAGGTAAACATACAGTATGATTTGAGTATTAATCAAACAAATTCCCTCTGATATGATCTACATACAATTGTGTGTGTGTGTGTGTGTGTGTGTGTGTGTGTGTGTGTGTGTGTGTGTGTGTGTGTGTGTGTGTGTGTGTGTGTGTGTGTGTGTGTGTGTGTGTGTGTGTGTGTGTGTGTGTGTGTGTGTGTGTGTGTGTGTGTGTGTGTGTGTGTGTGTGTGTGTGTGTAAGTGTGTGTGTGTGTGTGTGAGAGAGAGAGAGAGAGAGAGGGGAACTTTTTTTGTAAAAATGGAAAGAAAATCATTTTCCTCATTGTTTAAAGATTATTCTTTTAGGGGGTAGATCAGCTTTAATATTGCTGGTAGATTGTAGCTTCCATCAATGTAATCGTCTGCATCACTTTCAATCACCCATATATTTTTTTTGCAAATATACATATACATACATACACACATAAATACATACATATACATATGTACCGGTCAAAAGTTTTAGAACACCTACTCATTCAAGGGTTTTTCATTATTTGTACTATTTTCTACATTGTAGAATAATAGTGAAGACATCAAAACTATGAAATAACATATATGGATTAATGTAGTAACCAAAAAAGTGTTAAACAAATTATTTAAATTGGTTTAATGACAGCGTTGCACACTCTTGGCATTCTCTCAACCAGCTTCATGAGGTAGTCACCTGGAATACATTTCAATTAACAAGTGTGCCTTCTTAAAAGTACATTTGTGGAATTTGTTTCCTTCTTAATGCGGTTGAGCCAATCAGTTGTGTTGTGACAAGGTAGGGGGGTATACAGAAGATAGCCCTATTTGGTAAAATACCAATTCCATATTATGGCAAGAACAGCTCAAATAAGGAAAGAGAAACGACGGTCCATCATTACTTTAAGACATGAAGGTCAGTCAATACGGAACATTTCAAGAACTTTGAAAGTTTCTTTAAGTGCAGTCGCAAAAACCATCAAGCGCAATGATGAAACTGGCTCTCATGAGGACCGCCACAGGAATGGAAGACCCAGAGTTACCTCTGTTGCAGAGGATAAGTTAATTAGAGTTACCAGCCTCAGAAATTGCAGCCCAAATAAATACTTCACAGAGTTCAAGTAACAGACACATCTCAACATCAACTGTTCAGAGGAGACTGTGTGAATCAGGCCTTCATGGTCGAATTTCTGCAAAGAAACCACTACTAAAGGACACCAATAATAAGAAGAGACTTGCTTGGGCCAAGAAACACGAGCAATGGACATTAGACCAGTGGAAATGTGTCCTTTGGTCTGGAGTCCAAATGTGAGATTTTTGGTTCCAACCGCAGTGTCTTTGTGAGACGCGGTGTGGATGAACGTATGATCTCCGAATGTGTATTTCCCACCGTAAATCATGGAGGAGGAGGTGTTATGGTTGGGGGTGCTTTGCTGGTGACACTGTGTGATTTATTTAGAATTCAAGGCACAATTAACCAGCATAGCTACCACAGCATTCTGCAGCAATACGCCATCCCATCTGGTTTGGGCTTAGTGGAAATATCATTTGTTTTTCAACAGGACAAGGACCCAAAACACCTCCAGGCTGTGTAAGGGCTATTTTACCAAGAAGGAGAGTGATAGAGTGCTGCATCAGATGACCTGGCCTCCACAATCCCCAAACCTCAACCAAATTGAGATGGTTAGGGATGAGTCGGACCGCAGAGTGAAGGAAAAGCAGCCAACAAGTGCTCAGGTGAAGCTGGTTGCGAGAATGCCAAGAGTGTACAAAGCTGTCATCAAGGCAAAGGTTGGCTATTTGAAGAATCTCAAATATAAAATATATTTTGATGTGCTTAACACTTTTTGGGTTACTACATGATTCCATATGTGTTATTTCATAGTTTTGATGTCTTCACTATTATTCTACAATGTAGAAAATAGTAAAAATAAAGAAAAACCCTTGAATGAGTAGATGTTCTAAAACTTATGACCGGTAGTGTACATACAGTGAGGGAAAAAAGTATTTGATCCCCTGCTGATTTTGTATGTTTGCCCACTGACAAAGAAATGATCAGTCTATAATTTTAATGGTAGGTTTATTTGAACAGTGAGAGACAGAATAACAACAACAAAAATCCTGAAAACACATGTCAAAAATGTTATAAATTGATTTGCATTTTAATGAGGGAAATAAGTATTTGACCCCTCTGCAAAACATTACTTGGTACTTGGTGGCAAAACCCTTTTTGGCAATCACAGAGGTCAGACGTTTCTTGTAGTTGGCCACCAGGTTTGCACACATCTCAGGAGGGATTTTGTTCCACTCCTCTTTGCAGATCTTCTCCAAGTCATTAAGGTTTAGAGGCTGACGTTTGGCAACTCGAACCTTCAGCTCCCTCCACAGATTTTCTATGGGATTAAGGTCTGGAGACTGGCTAGGCCACTCCAGGACCTTAATGTGCTTCTTCTTGAGCAACTCCTTTGTTGCCTTGGCCATGTGTTTTGGGTCATTGTCATGCTGGAATACCCATCCACGACCCATTTTCAATGCCCTGGCTGAGGGAAGGAGGTTCTCACCCAAGATTTGACAGTACATGGCCCTGTCCATCGTCCCTTTGATGCGGTGAAGTTGTCCTGTCCCCTTAGCAGAAAAATACCCCCAAAGCATAATGTTTCTACCTCCATGTTTGACGGTGGGGATGGTGTTCTTGGGGTCATAGGCAGCATTCCTCCTCCTCCAAACACGGCGAGTTGAGTTGATGCCAAAGAGCTCGATTTTGGTCTCATCTGACCACAACACTTTCACCCAGTTCTCCTCTGAATCATTCAGATGTTCATTGGCAAACTTCAGACAGCCCTGTATATGTGCTTTCTTGAGCAGGGGGACCTTGCGGGCGCTGCAGGATTTCAGTCCTTCATGGCGTAGTGTGTTACCAATTGTTTTCTTGGTGACTATGGTCCCAGCTGCCTTGAGATCACTGACAAGATCCTCCCGTGTAGTTCTGGGCTGATTCCTCACCGTTCTCATTGCAACTCCACGAGGTGAGGTCTTGCATGGAGCCCCAGGCCGAGGGAGATTGACAGTTCTTTTGTGTTTCTTCCATTTGCGAATAATCCCACCAACTGTTATCACCTTCTCACCAAGCTGCTTGCCGATGGTCTTGTAGCCCATTCTGTATACTTATTTCCCTCAATAAAATGCAAATCAATGTATAACATTTTTGACATGCGTTTTTCTGGATTTTTTTGTTGTTATTCTGTCTCTCACTGTTCAAATAAACCTACCATTAAAATTATAGACTGATCATTTCTTTGTCAGTGGGCAAACGTACAAAATCAGCAGGGGATCAAATACTTTTTTCCCTCACTGTACATACATACATACATATAAATACATATACATATATATATATATATACATATCCCTTAAAAATATATTTTTTCCTTTATTACTTTCTAACCCTACCACTCCTCCCCTAATTGCAGTAAACTAGTGAACAACAACGCTTATGCCTCTACTTCCAGCTTATACATACTATATAAATTTTATGGACACAATCTATTTTACAATAATTATATTTTGTTTGTTTTTACTGCTGTCCTTCCTCTACCCTCAACCTCTCCCATCTATTTCTGATGTCCATCCGGTTTGATTTCTATTTGCCATATCTTTCAAACTGTGCTCTTTCACAACAGTTCTTAACCTATAACCTATATACTTTTTACGGACACAGTTTGTTTTACATTAGTTATCTTGTTGTTATTAGTTGTATTTAGTCCCAACCTTCAGCTCCATTCAACCCCTCCCATCTATCTCTTAACACCATCCATATTGGATTTCTATTTGCCATATATTTTTCAACTGTGCTGTGATGTTTCACAAAAGTTCTGAACCTTTCTATTCTCATTGTTTCTACAGATTGTAAATTTAAAATAAACATTTTTGCTAAAAGTATTATTATATTATTGATCGATTGACTATGACTTTTCAGATCACCCAGTAGTGCTATTTGCAGGGTTAGCTCCAGGTAAATATTGCAATTCTTCAGCCATTCCTGGACCTATGACCAAAAACAAGCTACATATGGACAGTACCAAAACAAATGATCTAATGATTCTGCCTCTTCGCAGCAAAATATGCAGAGCTGGGAAGGTTGTATCCCCTATATAAATAACATTCTATTGGTTGCAAGAATTTTGTATAATAATTTAAATTGAAAAATTCTAAGTTTTGAATGCGGCGTCGTTTTGCATATCAGTTCATAAACCATGTGCTATGGAATCGGTACGTCAAAAATCTCTTCCCAACTATTTTGTAATCTATATGGCACGGCTGTCAATTTTTTGGTCCTTAAATGAAACTGGTATACTTTTTTATTTATCATAATTTTCTTTAACCAATTATGATCTTTAATGCAGGGCCGGGGGAACTTACAGCTTTATTATTTCTGTCAGCCCGTACCAGTGTACCGTTCAGACAAGGCTCCACGTAGTGCATCTCCTGATTGTACTGTGAACACATATGGAGAGGGTTAGATGTGAGTGGAATGATACATGAAACACACACACTCACACACACACACTCACACACACGCACACACACAGACACAGACACACACACACACTCACACACACGCACACACACGCACACACACACACACACAGACACACACACACACTCACACACACACACACACAGACACACACACACACACATGCACACACACACATCATATTTTACTCAGATAAACCGATAAGTTTAATACGCTAAGGGCAATACATTCAGCAGACACCCACAAACACACACACACACACACCACCACCCCTCCCAACAAACACACACACACACACACGCAATCCCACCCCCACAAACAGGTCATTAATGAGACTGACAGCGATGATGTTGAAGAAGTCATCGTCTCCCAGTGTGTCCAGTATAGAGGAGACAGTCTGTCTGGCGATGGTCAGTCTCAGGCCCTTCATACTGCCACTAACGTCCACCAGGATCACCACGTCTTTAGGAGACGTCGCTGCCTGGATGTACCTGAGCATGGAGGGATGACAGACTAGTATCCACACACTAGCCAAAACATTGGTTCTATCTATCCATTAAATAAATGGGGGTATATCAAGTGTAGCATAACAACACACAACCTGTGACTGGGATCAATGGAGCCAAAGCAACACACAACAAATGGACAACGTACGCGACAGGGGTCAAGACTTGCCATGCTGTACACTGCACAAATGTCTTGATATGGACATCAAATTGTAGACTACATAGCAAGAGAAGAAGCCATGTTCTAATTGGCTAATGTTGACCTATTGTGAAAAGGCATACCACTTCCTGTTCCTGCAGTCGAAGGCAATGACCCCGTGTTCGTCTGGATGCCATTTGACCCCTGCAACCATGAGGAGAAAGAAATGAAGCTACAGTAGATACACAAAGCACCATGTTCAAGTCATACAGAGTGTAAGGATGTGCCAGAGTCAACTATGGACTGCACATTGCCTGTAGAAATGGGGGTTCAATAAGCAGGGTTGTCTCTGTTTCTTTCATTGCTACTCAATAAAAATGAGAAAGGAGAGTCAGGTCTACGGATGTCAGATCCCTGAAGGGCACAGTGCTATGCTTTTATGTCCTACACTCTAAAGCCTCATTCACATTACAGAGCAGTCTGGATGTCATTCATTTCAATGGGGATCGTCCGCAACGGAGTGGAATCGCAGCGCCCCCTTGGGGTTGAAGGCTCCTTTGCGAAACGGATGTTGCATACTTAGAATTTGTCCAAACTTTGCGTCGTCTGCAGTGCAGCCAGAGAAGAAGAGGCGAAGCGAGAGGGATAACTGGGTCCAAAATCTGTGTTCTCCAGCAGGTGGCGTTTTTTTGTTTTTTTTTCGCTCACCAAGCGAGGTGTTTTTGTATGGAGGTCAAATGAGAGTGTCAAATTTAGTTAACAAAAAATGTAATGGTATATTTTCTACATGGTGGCTTATTTGATCGAATAGAAGTTTCATAATGATTAGGTTGTTATGAGTGTACTGATATAAGTAGGACACGTGACAACCTGACAACTTTGAGAAAAACCCATTTATATCAGAGTTGTGCCTGATCGTCACTAGTTACCACAGCCACAAAGTCATAAACACCACCTATTTCTACAGTTTCTCTTCTTAAAATGTTAACCTTATTCCTAACCCTAACCTTCAATTAAAAACAAAAAGCAACAACAAAAAAATACTATATAGCCAATTTTGACTTTGTGGTTGTGGTAACTATTGTAAACCGTGGTGCCTATTGTTCACACGCATATCTGCCATCTCATTGGCTAAAATGGTCCCACCTGATCTTTCCTCCTCCCGACTGCCTTCCATTTATTTTCATTGTTATAGCGGCCATTAGAGTATCTGGTCAATATAATGGATCATCTGTGTTGCAGCCAGAGTTGTCAATAGAACAGGAAGTTCCCAAACCACAGAACAAGATGAAAATATGTGGTTTTCGGCAATGGCTTTATGGGATAGCTAGCAACTTTTAAACAATTACCCATTCCTATAAGTGAATACTATTTGAATAGCAATGTTGTAAATGGACTGTTGCCTCCCATTTTAGTTTATTGTGACGGTAATGATGTTTGTTTTTTATTACAATTATTAGGTGGTGGTCATTAGCTACACTATCTCCAACCTAGCCTAGCTTTTAGCTAGCTACCTGCTCTGTTAGCTAGCTTGACTTGCTAGAAAGTTAGAGAAACAAGTTGAGGAAAAACATAACTAAACAAAACGTTTAATTATCACCTAAAACAATATGTGTCTCCTGTCTTGAATGAAAAGGTCATATTTTACAATCTCCCAAAATAAATGCTATCTCTGATGAGAGACTAGGCTTTCTTCCATCTTGTCTTGTGTTGTGAAACCCTATGCTCTCGGTCCAGTAGCAGAACGAGATTGCGTGAAGATGACGTATGGCGTAATGAAATACGTCCCGATGTGTACAGGGTATAACACTACTCTAGTCTCAACTATGCAGGACATTATCCACAGTCATCCACAGTGGTGAATGACTTTAAATGATATGACTGTAATGAGAAGGCACACATTTCTGTATCACCATTTATAGCTCATCTTCTTGGTGTTACGGAAGGTTATACTACTGCAGTCAGCATTGTGGCTGTCTGATGGTGCTGTAATGATCCCATATGTCTGACTGCCATTGCTCTGGACTGCTTTGTAGTATGTTGCTGCTGGACTCACACATTCTGATTAATTTGCTATATGCATCCTCTCTGATGGTCTGTAAAATTACAACATTAGCAAAATCACCCTTGTAGTGATTCCATTTCATTTCCCCCCATTTCATACAGTGACTGCTCCCTGCACCTCCCCCACGCTCATATACCCACACACTTAGACACGCACACACACAACTCACCGGGATACTGCCTAAAGAAGCCCTTGGCACTTCCAAAGTACTGCCATATCAGGGACGGGTCTTTTTCAAAGTTATCCACAAACACTTTATTCAAGGCCTCCGACCAATACACCCCATTCACTATGGCTGGATCTGAGAGAGAGAGAGAGAGAGAGAGAGAGAGAGAGAGAGAGAGAGAGAGAGAGAGAGAGAGAGAGAGAGAGAGAGAGAGAGAGAGAGAGAGAGAGAGAGAGAGAGAGAGAGAGAGAGAGAGAGAGAGAGAGAGAGAGAGAGAGAGAGAGAGAGAGAGAGAGAGCGAGAGAGAGAGAGAGAGAAGGGAGGCGGGAGGAAAGAGAGAGGGGAAGGAGGGAAGAGAGCGACAGCGTGAGAGAGATAATAACCAAGTAATAATGATCATCACCATTAACACAGAACACAGGTGTGCTGGACCGTTAAGCTTTGGCCCTTATTGACCCCCCTGGTGGAGGGACAATGAGGCATGGCCTCCACATACACACGCACACGCACAGAGACACACACGCACAGAGACACACACGCAAAGAGACACACACACAAAGAGACACACACACACAGAGACACACACGCACAGAGACACACACGCACAGAGACACACACGCACAGAGACACACACGCACACACAAAGAGACACACACGCACACACACACACACAGACACACACACACACACAGAGACACACATGCATGCACAGTCACACACACAGCCAGAGCAGAGGCTGATCCTGTCAGGGAGCCTCCCATTGTGCCAAGAACAAAGGGAGAGTGGGGAGCACTGAGGAGGCCATTACATCCAGAGAAAAGTCAGCCACGGCTACACAGACTGGGCTGACTGGGCTAGAAAACAAATAACAGCTGAACAGTCATTCACTGCAAGAGAAATAACCTCATCCCTTCCTCTCTCCTCTCCCCTCCTTCCTTCTCTCCCTTCTCTCGTCACTCACTCCAATGTCTTTGAAAGGCCTGTAGTGTTACTGCTCTCTCTATCTTTGGGCCATTATGGATCCCCCCACCCTCCAGTGATACTGATACTGACACAGCTAGAGCATCACTTCATTCTCACCATGCAGGGTTGGGGTCCATTCCATTCCATTGAAAATGTCAGTTGTTTTAATTTGAATCTGAATTTGTTTCCCGAATTGACATGAAATTGACCACAAATCAGATTCTCACACAATTAAATTCAATATATTTGTATTATACAACGAAGGGCAACTCTGTTCCCGCCATGCACCCACGCTTAGCTCATCTCTTGTGGGCATGGTCCTACTTTTTCGATATCAATATTTGCACACAGTGGTCTCTGAGTGTCCCTACCTTTGTTGTAAATGTTGGTGGGCACCTGGACCACAACGAGGCTTAGATCTACCCCTACACTTTATTTCCAGTGGGCTCTGTTGGGTGTTGGTGATGGTGTGTGCTGTTGAACGTACCTTTGTTGTACATGTTGGTGTGTGTTGTTGAACGCACCTTTGTTGTACACGTTGGTGTGTGTTGTTGAAATAACCTTTGTTGTACACGTTGGTGAGTGTTGTTGAACGTACCTTTGTTGTACACGTTGGTGTGAGTTGTTGAACAAACCTTTGTTGTACACGATGGTGTGTGCTGTTGAACGTACCTTTGTTGTACACATTGGTGTGTGCTGTTGAACGTACCTTTGTTGTACATGTTGGTGGGCACCTGCACCACACTGAGGCTGAGGTTGACTGACAGGTTGTTGAAGTGGTCATTGGGTTCCAGGACGAACTCTCCTCCCAGCTCCACGTTGTTGCCCTCCTCATCCACCTCGTTGATCAGCACTGCGTTAAAGTACTCATACTGGGGAGGAACAGACACAGTGCAGATATATAGAGTTAAAATCCAATAATCAGACCAGTGCTGCATTGAAGTACTCACACTGATGAGGGGAAACAACAGAATGAACATTCAACTCAACAACCAGTTTCAGTAGCCTTATAGCTATAAAGTGGTACTTTATTTCTCTTGACAACCCAGACAATGACGAGAAAAACACACAAGTGTTACATAAAGGGACATGAGGTCAAAGTACATTAGAGCTGCATTTAGACTGTGTATTTATACAGTAAGTAGAGTCAAGCTCAGCACTTTCTTGGATAGGTTTCATATGGAGTGGAAGGTACAGTGTAGCAGACTAGCAGTGGTGGTTAGCTCTGGTGCTCAGCACTCTGGACGATGAGGGTTAAGAGAACAATCAGACTTTTCTAAAGTGTAACTCTGCCGTGTGATTGGCCTGTCCTTCACAGTGCTGAACCCCTGGACCTGCTTAGAGGAGAGACTCTCTCATTCTATCTAAGCAGCACGGCTCTGGCTGTGGACTGACGGGCCCCCTGTTTGCCAGCGTGGTGCTGGGGGGAGGGATGGAGGGAGGGAGCGGGAGAGAGGGAGGTGTGATGGACTCTGTGGCGTACTCGGGGAAGGCCACGCCGGCATCACCATAAAGCAGGGTCTGACAGCTCATACCACGGCTGGGCGCCCCTCTGACTGGCCGAAGCGGGAGGAGGGGAGGAGGGGAGGAGGGGAGGAGGAGAGAAATGTGCACGCTCAGCAGAAGTGATAGTGCTGTAGAGAAAGAGGGCCGTTAACCATCAGGGTTATTACTGTAGTGTAGAGCAGGAGTAGAGCAGGGCCAGGCTGGGCAGGGGACACTGCGGCTCCACGGCCGAGACGCTCCACTGACTCTTCATGTAGGTTACTGTACACCACTGCAGAGAGATTGGGCCTACACTCTTAGAAAAAAAGGTGCTATCGAGAACCTAAAAGGGTTCTTGGGTTGTCCCCATAGGAGAACCCTTTGAAGAAATGTTTTTGGTTCCAGGTAGAGCCATTTCCACAGAGGGTTCGACATGGAACCCTAAAGGGTTCTACCTGGAACCACAAAGGGATTCTACCTGGAACCATAAAGGGTTCTCCTATGGGGACAGTCGAAGAACCCTTTTGGAACCCTGATTTCTAAGAGTGTACTGTACCAGGGCTGGCTGCATAGGCAGGCATTGGTAGGTCTAATTCCCTTTTCACATTATTGTGCAACCCTGAATTTTCACAATGTCCTTTCCAGCACGGTTCCATGCAGCAACTATGGATGGATACTTAACCAGGCCAGGCGCAGTACAGCTTGGCATAGCTTGGCTTGCCTCAGTAGTGTATAAAGGGTATACCTGGTCTAAACCCGGGCTGACTTGGCTCATGTGTTGCCTTCCTTACTCGACCCCATCTTGGAGGTCAATATACCACCTATGAGAGTGTCTTATCAATCTCTCTCAAGTCTCTTCAAGGAGACCCCTTGCTCCATAGTGACCATTTGATCCTCAGACTGAAGGTAGGCAGCCAGAATTACTGAGACTACTCTGCAATAGTTACAGACTTCACACAAAGGTTTCAAAAATACTGTCTGTAGAAAAAGACTGTAGATTAATAAATGTAATGATTTATACAGACCTATGTTATAATATTATTTCCCAGCTATAATCAATCCCTCTGGGCACACACTGGTTGAATCAACTTGGTTTCCACGTCATTGCAATGAAATTACATTGAACCAATGTGGAATAGACTTGAATTGACATCTGTGCCCAGTGAGATGTAACTTTGTTTAGATTTTGTATGTTGAAGCAAACATACTGTAGCCTATATGTAGCCTACTTTATCAAGTGGAAATTCAAACTGACGAAAATGAGGCTACATAAAAACCTGCGTTAAGGATATTAGATCATTTTATAACATCAAACTCTGTGACGCATCATTTAATCAACCTCTTGCCGTTTTCTGACACCATGCATTTTTCACGCACCATTTCCCGAGTTCTCTTGTCTCGTTTTAAGACGGTGTAGTGTTTTACATTGACCCGTGTTAGGCTATACAGCCAGGGTTTAAGCGCGTGCAGGTGACGTGTGTGACTGCATGGTATACCGCAAGGTGAACTCTCTCAAACACTGTATCCGCTCAGTAGCCCCTAGGTTATCGATAACAGATCCCACAAAATAATAATGTATTTTTATTTTATGCTAGATGTTTCTCTGACATTTTGGTTTTAATGTTAAATAGGAGATACATGTTTTGTAAGCAGTAGAAGTTTATGAGGCTTTAAAATAGTTTGGCTACTTTTGCTGATAATAAATATATATGAGGCATTTTTTGCCGTTCATTGTAGACTATGCTTTGAAGAAAAAAATATGGTTTAGCCTACTCTAGAACTTTTAAATCAACGATTAGCAATTCTGAAAATCTTTCGGAACAGTTTTCTAAAGAGACGGGGAGCTGCGGAGTAGCCTACCCTAGATTTGTACAATGAAGAGTAGGCGTTAGGATTTTTACAATGAACATGCGGGCATGAAGTTGCAGCAAGTTCACTGTAACATAAGTAGATTGAATAGAGCCTAAAGGAAAGAACGAAATACATTTGTTGACAGAATAATAACCACGTGAGAGATCGATGCACATTATTCGGCTCAGGCTGTATCGCATAGCGTTAACAATCTCATAGCTTTAACAAAGGGATGAATTTGGTCACCATTTCAAATAATACTAAACAATGCTTCTCTAAAATAGTAGCCCTGTTAAGAATGCACTAAAATATCAGCTAAACAATCAGTAATAGATTGTAAGCATGTGTAGATATTTTAAATGTGTAGGCCTGTGCTGTAAATGCAGCATATGTGTAGCCTTCTGTAGAACTAAATATAACACCCATTAAAAAAACAGGAAACCATTTTCTCAATGACAATATGCTATTAAATCATAAAACAATACAATAATGTTGTGTACATAATTGCATTGTTATAAAGAACATGAATATCACCACAGCAAGGAACATACATAATCATCTGGTCACATTTAATCCGAGTGTTATCCCCAAACTGTTATAAGTGCAGAGTAATGAAGAATAATAACATTGAAATATGGAGAAGGAAATTCGGTCCTACAATGGTAATAATGACCTTCTCGACCTTCTTCCAATACGTCCATATAATCACCCGAGAAACAAAACCTGCAAACCATGGGGTGATCACAATGTATTCATAACGTAAATGCGTCTATTAACTGGGAAGTGTGGCGCCATTATTTTAAAGTGTTTTGTTGCCCGAGTGAGTTTCCAATCTTCAGGAGGAAAAGTGGAACAATGCACTGTGCATAAGAGTTTCATTAATCTTTGTCTACTGGAAAGAGGGAGAGAGAGAGGGAGAGAGAGAGAGAGGAAGAGAAAGAGAAAGAGGGAGGGAGGGTCCTGTACATTCTCAGTGTTACAGAATTACTGCAATCCCACCGCATAGGAAGAGGAGGCTCACTGCGCCAAGGAAGAAGCCAGCAATAACAGCTAGGTTAATGTCATTTAAAGAGCACAATGATCTGGGCTGAGCTGTACAATACACCTGCATGGAAAGTTGGAAACCACACCTGAACACATGCCGCAGCACACACAATGGGAATATTGTATTGTCTCAAATTCCATAAATGTATGAGTATTTATGAATGTATGAATATTTCATGTATGAAGTTAAAATAACCCAAAGACACAGCTGACTGTTGTAGCATGACATCCAATCATTTTTCTGTCCTGCATTGCTATGCTTCGTGATATGTTAGAAGACAAATACATCAATGTTCCTTGAGTGTGAAATTGCATTTAAGATTTGTCAAAAGAAGAAGTACCCCATTATTGCTAATGGTGCAGTTATAGTACATTATGATATAATATGAGTGCATTGTGGTTTGTCAGTGGGCGATGAACTTGAATACTTGGCTTGTGTTTTTCCCAGTACCAGTTCTCGCCACTCCCTCTTCAACAGTTGCAGTCACAGGCTACTTATGAATGATGATTACGCTTTAAAATAATCTGTGCATTATGACGGTATGGCGTTCTTCAATGTGCAGTATGCAGTGTTGCTTATTAAAAAGGCATTATTGATCATCACAGTCACAGGGTATTCATGTGAAGGACTTTCAATGCCAACAGCCACTATACTGTCCCTATCCCCTTCTGTCACCTTGTTATAAGTTGCATCCCAAATAGTTCACTATATAGGGATGGGTACCCCTTCTATATTTTACACTACTGACTGTATCTCTGTCTTCTACACTTCACCTTATCCCGATGTCTTTCCTTCTTCACCCCTCTCTTCTTTTCTCTCTCGTTTCTCTCTCTTTTCTCCCCCCCACCTCCCACCCGTCTCACCTGCAGCTCTGGGTTCTCCTCGTGCTGTAGATGGGCCTCCTCTGCTGCCTCCACCAGCCGCTGAAGGGGGGAGATAAGGGGGAGATAGGGGAGGGGAGGGGTGGAGATGAGGGGAGGAGGACAGAGGGGAAGCATCAGCACACCGGCTTAACTCAAAGTCATCACCCATGATCCAGAGTTATTTGACCCCCGACAATGTCAGACGGTCTCAGTAGCTTCTAGTCTCAGCCAGCCTTCTGCAGGAAGGCAGTACGTCTGCAGTAACAGAGGGCCAGAGAGCTGAGGGCTAAGGAATGGCCCTGCCTGCCTGGCTGTTTGGAGCACAGAGACACGAGCCTGCTCTACAGTCCTCCTCCTGCAGCTCTGGGCAGGGGACAGCCCAAGCCAGTCTCGGACATAAAGAATGGACCAACAGAATATTTAGTCCAGTCTCCCTTCCATGTCTTGCACTATTCTATGCATTTTCCCACATTTATATATTTCTGAAAACTAATGGTTAGACAATTTGCTGTATTGCGTTACTTTTCATATCGGTGTCCTATTCATATATATGCTTCGTGATTCATTAGAAGACGAATCAACGTTCCTTGAGGGTGAAATTGCATTCAGAACTTGTCAAAAGAAGAAGTACCCTATTATTGCTAATGGTGCAGTTATAGTATATTGTGATATTATATGAGTCCCATTGTGGTTTGTCAGTGGACGCTGACCAGGGTGCTGAATTTACACTTGTGTTTTTCCTAATTGCGGTTTACCGAAACTGTCGCCACTCCCTCTTCAACAGGCAACTTATGAATGATTATAGCGATAATTTGATTATTTAATTATTTAGTGATGCTCATGCTCTTTGGTGGGTGGTTATGTTCTTAATCCACTTCAAATGATATTCCTGATTCTCCCCTCCCAGGATAGGGTTTCTTCAGCACAGTTATATCAATAACGTGCCTCAAACGAAAGACTCGCTTGCCGCTGGAAACAACATGAAAATCGTAGCAATAGGCCTATATTCTGTAATATTTTTCTGTGATAAGAATTTCCCAATCACATAGGCTACTGTAGGCCTAAGTCTATATGTCTACCTCGAAAGGCACCCACAGAAATATGTGCGTTCAGTGAGATGATTGATTGGCATATTGCCAAGTGTATAACCGGATCGCACAACACGCAACACCCTATATAGCCTACATTATTCCCCTCCTTGAAATGTGCTTGCCTGCGTGAGAAAATGCCGGCTGAACACCACAGTCATCGTCGCCGTTCTGGAACAGGTCATTAATAACTGTCCAGCACATCAAAATAACTGCAACGCAAACAAAAATGTCAGCATGGCATGGCGCAAACTCTTTTGTGACAGTTAAACTTAATTTATTTTCATACCTTTGCGTTTTAGTCTTAGATGGTGTCGTCAGCAATACAGCCATATTGAAATAAGTAGGAAACCTCAAGCCGCTAAATGTAAACAGATTTTTATTCAGGCCTAGGCTATTTTTTTATGTGCAAATGACAAGATGCCAACATTTGCTATAGGGTGGTCTTTCAAACCATATCAAATGAGTCTTATTGCCGAAAGGCAATTTCAAAACAGGTAGCCTACCTCGTAAACAAAATATGCAAGGCTCACAAGGACTAGGTCAATATCATAAACACGAATTGCATTGTAATTGTTTAATTTTCATTTCGAATAGGCTATGCCACGACGCTGGTATAATGTGTCAGTTAGTGATTATAGGTATTTCCTTAACTGGATATAACATCTCGACTGCTGCCAATTGAAAAATAGGCTATCTGTTATTTTTTTCACACTACAAAAAAAAAGACGTAAACGAATGCGATTTTTATCATTTTCATCTGACGAATATAGGCCTCATATACATTTTAAATAGGCCTAGGCAATTTAGTAGTCTAGGCTACATTCAAATAATGAATTTGTTTACACAGAAAGCATTAGTCCAATTTACAGCACTGCAACACACAGATTGAAATGCTGCCTAATAAATAGGCCTAGAGAATGGTAAAGGCAATGGGCCCACAATGTAGAATTACAACCATCAGGTAATACAGTCCGGCGCGGGGAGATCTGGCGGTGCGAGATAAACGCTATCATCTCACACCACTCAACTGGGGTTAACTATTAAAATAGGCTACTTGCACCTCTCCTCTCAGGACCAATTTACATTTCCAATGGCTATATATCTGTCTCAGGAGAATGCCTTGTAGTAAATAGCATACGGCCGCTGGATAAAATGCAACACTAGTGTAATTTAAACCCGTGTTATGAATAGACATGCCCACCACCGAGGACGGAAAACAAAAAATACATTTCTGACCACTGAAATATGCTTACAATTGGTTATAACAGCTTCATGATCATGGATAGGCCTATAAGGAAAATGCCCTAAGATGCTAAATGTGATAATAATAATAATAATAATAACAATAAATCTAGATCATTTGTTGATCATTTCTATAGCCTTAAATCTAGATTTTTTTCTAACCCTGCTTGCGGTGCATGTCTGCAGCTGAGGCTGAGAAATAACAGAAAGTTTGATATTTTTCTGAATGACTTCTAAGTCTCCTACTCTCAGTTGTATGCATTAGGCTTACTTCCATAAAACATAGCCTAATGCACTTGAAGGGTCGATAAAAGGAAAGATATGAGACGATACATACCAGCATGGCCACCTTTTTCATCCGGAACATTTCCTCCATCTTCTTTGCTAGAGTTTTGACCACTTTCATGCCATCAATTTCTTCCACTCGGACGGACTTTTCAAATTCTTTATATTTCTGTAAATGACAGAGAAAATATATATGTTTTAACTCTAATATTTGGATACTGAACGAATCATCTTCTCACGTTTGTGCAAAGTTGACATACTAATATTACAAACTGAGGCTTGTAGGCTATGTCATTTACTTCACTGATAAACATGTGAATAAAATGTGAACATGTTACAATTACCGACAAAACATAAATCAAAGCTAATGAAATCAAAGTTTATTGGTCACGTGCACAGGATATAGGGTGTAAATGGTACAATGGTAAAACGGTTCAGAGAGCGTGTGTGTGTGTGTGTGTGTGTGTGTGTGTGTAGTGGACGAAAATCACAAGAACATTTAGAATATACTGTACATCTCATGTCAATGGGTTTTTATTGGGGCCTGTGTTTTAGTAACAGCCAATGTGCCCTGTGTTTTAGTAACAGATAAGGTGAGGTGAGCCTTTGCGCTATTTGTTATTCCATGCACACACACACACACACACACACACACACACACACACACACACACACACACACACACACACACACACACACACACACACACACACACACATACACACACACACACACACACTTCACATCCAATGAAGAAAAATCCCCCAGCTCTCATATCCCTGCACCTCTGGAACTAGCAGAGAGTCAGTGTAACAAGCCCTCCCACTGGGCGCACACTGGTTGAATGAACGTTATTTTCACATAATTTCAATGAAATTACGTTAAACCAAAGTGGAATAGATGTTGAATTGACGTCTGTGCCCAATGGGCTCCCATGTCTCAGAGAGTGGCTTGCAAGCCCCAGCCCAGTCTCAGATGATTGGCTGATAAGATGCGTCCTGTTTCATTGAATTGATTGATAGGTTATCTTGTCTCAGTAATTAGCTGACAAGCTGTGGCTCTGGATCTGATTGGCTGCTGGGTGGCCTGGGAGGGAAGGCCATGCACGGTTGGATGGTAATTGAAATGGAGTCAAAGCACAGGAGAAAGATAATAACATGTCAGGCTTGGGAGGTTCTGGATAATGAACTAGACTTCACACAATGCTGAGTCTGCAGGATACACTACACCTGCACTGGGACAGAACAAAGCCCAACAGAACACACAAAAAGAATAGAACATAACATTGAAAAAAAGGTAGCACACAGTCACACACAAAATAATAATCACAGTATTACCTGCACGTCTCTCACGTCCCTCACACACACACGCTCACGTGCGCACACACATACACACACACACACACGCACGCGCACGCACGCACACATATACACACACACACACACACACACACACACACACACACACACAAATTCCAATGATACACATTCAAAGAAAGAAACACAACACATACATACACACACACAAATCCCAATACATGAGGCAACAAATTACCCAGGGAAAGGAAGAGTGTGTACCGGCAGTGGAGCGGAACAGTTCATTTCACGCCTGTCCTCCCTGCCTCAGCAACCCCCCCACCCCCCCAGTCATCGTGGAGAGGTTAAACCCCACCCATCAATAGAACTGATTATGATTATTGATTAAGGTAATGACTGATGTGTAGATGAGGCCTGACCGAACCCAAGCCTGAGGAGTCAACACACACACACATACACACACACCACAGCGTCTTCATTCTGTGTCTATAGTCCTGTTCTGTTGCCCATACAGCAGCTCAGCCCTGTGTGGAAAACGTCTAATTCCCCATAAAGCACCCAATGATCATCCTTAATGATCAGCCCTTACCATCCAGCTGTATCTCTCTCTCCACCTCCCTCACTGGCCGCTAAGAGAGGAAGAGGCCTGCTGATTGGATGTAAGGTGTTCTGAACCAGTCATGCTTCCATGAACGGGAACATGAGGAAAGTGCTTACACACGCAGAAAGGAAAACAACTGCCGGGGACATTTTACCTCAGAGTGTTCTGTTCTTACACAGGTCAATGGAGAATCAGCTGAGGATGTTACACAGTCAAAATAGTAGGCAGATGTGGGGTGTATAATTGTTTTCTTTTTTGAAGTACACTCTCATCCAACACACACTCACACACACACAAACACACACACACACACACACACACACACACACACACACACACTACCCATATATTGCTACAGCAGTGTGTAGATTGCTAGCACTAGCAGTGTTAATGGTTATAGAATTGCAGCAGCAGCCTGGTGCTGAGCTGAGCTCCTCCTTATCACACACATGCAGTGAGGCTGATGAATGGAGTTGGACGGGGATATTTATCTCCCTGCATTTATCACCACTGAGTTCACACACACACAATCACACAACATAACACACCACCACTATACAGTATACTGTATGCACTGTAGCAATGTAACAGATCAGGGTCGTATTAACTAGAAACCAAATGGAAGAAAACTGACTGAAACAGGGAGGGATTACCTGAACTTGTCCAATAAGAAACTCTCATTTTCATTGCAAAACGTTTTCCATTGCAAAACTGTTTGCTACGGTTTATTCCGGTGTGCACTAATGAATACGACCCATGTTTCCGTCTCTCTCTGGTCATTCACTGTTTCTGGCTTTCAATCCAACTCATTTTTAAACCCCTGCAGTTCTGGAATGATATAATTACAATTCATTTCACTGTTAAATTAATAGCGCAATTGAAGGTAATTGAGCATAAAAATCAGTAGGAATAAAATGATTGTCTACATCCAGGTTTATGCGCCGAGGGCAGAATTCCAATTCGATCTGCCTGCGTACTTAACTCAGACTGTCCGATAAAGTGTACACATTAGTGCCCAGTTCTAATCCTGTGTGTATAGTACAGTATACAGTGTCTTCAGAAAGTATTCACACCCCTTTACTTTTTCCACATTTTATTGTGTTACAGCCTTGATTAAATTGAGATTTTGTGTCATACAATACCCCATAATGTCAAAGTGGATTTTGTTTGTAGAAACATTAAGAAATTAATAAAAAATGTAAAGCTGAAATTAGCTATAGCTAGCTGGTAGCTTGCTAGTTAGCTCCCATGCCAATTTCAAGTCTTTCTAAACTCATATCTGACTAATGAATGAACATTAACTGGCTAGCACATCATACTTTGTGACATTATGTTAGCTATCTATTCCCAGTTAGATAATGTGTTTTCACTTATTGCATCTGCGTGCTTGTTGCAATCTCCCTGGTGTACTCGTTCATTCGTGAACTGGCTGCTCTAATCTGTTCAAAACGGTGGCAGCATGTGCAGGAGTGGTCATTCGGTTTTTGACATGCAAAAGTGAAATAGGTGTATTTATACTGTTGTTCAAATGCTCAGATCGCTTCATTTATCTTCTCAAATAAACTACCGGTAGGTCGAAAACTTGGCATCATATTTCTGTCATGCTGCTTGGTTGACAACTCCAACCATCTGGTGCCCCGGGTATTCAGCCAATCAGCGGCTGCCACTGGACTTCACCAGTAGGCCAATGGTGATTTTAAAACAGTTACAGAGTTTAATGGTTGTGATTTGAGAAAACTGAGGATGGATCAACAACATTATAGTTACTCCACAATACAAACCTAAATGACAGAGTGAAAAGAAGGAAGCCTGTACAGAATACAAATATTCCAAAACATGCATCCTGTTTGCAACAAGGTACTGCAATACTGCACAAAATGTGGCAAAGAAATTGACTTTTTGTCCTGAATACAAAGCGTTATATTTGGGGAAAATCCAACACATCATATCACTGAGTACCACACTTCATATTTTCAAGAATGGGGCTGGTACCTGTACAATACAGGAGTCCAAAGCCCTCAGAGACATACCCAAAAAGACGCACAGCTGTAATCGCCCCCAAAGGTGCTTCTACAAAGTATTGACTCAAGGACGTGAATGCTTATGTAAATTAGATTTTTCTGTATTCCATTTTCAATAAATTTGCAACAATTTCAAAAAACATGTTTTCTATTTGTCATTATGGGGTACTGTGTGTAGATGGGTGAGAAAAATAATCAATTTAATCCATTTTGAATTCAGGCTGTAGCACAACAAAATGTGGAATATATCAAGGGGTATGAATACTTTCTGAAAGCACAGTACATAGTGCTCAGACTTCATAATGCCCATAACACTGACCACATTGCCAAGAGAACACAAATGCTGTTATTTTACTGTAACCTATCAACATTACAAATACACAAACAATAGATTATCAATGGGAACTGCATGGAACACATCGTATGTGCCCTTCCTGAAGTACGGTGGCGTAACTGTGAGACACACACAGGTCCAGCCAGAGCTCTGGGTCCAACATTAGAGTTGCAAAATTCTGGTTCATTTTCGAAGATTCACAGATTTTCCAGATATACTGGTTGGAAGATTCCCAATTTCCTGCTTATTCCCTTCTTATTCCTTTAATCTTCCAACTGGGATTCCTGAAAAACTGGGAATTTTGGGAAAAATACCGGAAATTATCAACACTATGCAGCATACATTGCCTCCACTTGGATGACAGGTGCTGTAGTGTACACACCATAACCTATTTTCACACTGGAGAGCCCACGTCTGCCCCCAAGTGGTCATGTACTTTCACTTAGGGGTTTTTCTGCAAACCCATCTCTCTTTACCTCTCTCTCTCTTGTTCCCTCTATCTCCCCCCCTCTCTCTCTCTTGTTCCCTCTATCTCCTCACCCCCTCTCTCTCTCTCTCTCTTGCTCTCTCTCTTGTTCCCTCTATCTCCCCCCACTCTCTCTCTCTCTCTTGTTCCCTCTATCCCCCCCTCTCTCTCTCTCTCTTGTTTCATCTATCCCCCCTCTCTCTCTTGTTCCCTCTATCTCCTCCACCTTTCTCTCTGAACCCCACCTATCGCCTCCAAACCCATCCCAGCCTATTCCACTCCACACACTTTTTAAAAATGTGTCTCCTTGTCGCATGTATATCCTGGGGTTGAAACTCTTGACTCCAGAGAGTGAACTGGAAATGAGATTAGAGACGAAACAGTGCTGTGGTTAATGGGCCATGTCCAGCACACACACACACACACACACACACAGAGACAGGCCTCTGAACCACACACCTGAGTCCTTTCTGACCAACATCCATATTTAGCTGGGACACAGAATTGTATCAGCAGCCATTAGAGGAGAATGCAGCATTACAGTGTACAGTGTGTGTGTGTGTGCGTGTGTGTGCGTGTGTGTGCGCGCGTGTGTGTGTGAGCTCACCATAACATGAAAGTGTGTGTGTGTGCGTGGACAGGAGTGAGTATAAAGAAGATTGAGGGAAGAAAGAGATACCTTCTGCAGCAGCTGGGATCCAGAGTATTTTGCAGAAATTGATTTAATTTCTCCACCAAACGCTGAGGCCCATAACTTCACCCTGGAAGCCAACAGAACATTTCTATATTGTGATATTTTGGTATTATAACAGTTCAGGTGAACACAGCTGACACGGTGAGATTACACACATTATGTCAGTAAGACATTTCAAAACAAATCTCTAACCATGAAATCATAGATCCATGGATATCTAGATGAAATCATAGATCCATGTATATCTAGATGAAATCATAGATCCATGTATATCTAGATGAAATCATAGATCCATGGATATCTATTGTCTGTGTGTTATATGGCTGGCCTGAGGATAAACTATGTTCTTGAAGATACTCCTGTTCTTGAAAAACCACAAGACCCTCATATAAGAAATAAATTGTTGAAGTGTGTTGAATTTGACCTGAGAGGACTGAGTCCATCAACAGTATGGCAAATACTCTACATTGTAGATAAGTATTTCATTCAATGTAGCTGTTTATTCATGTTTATTTGGTGCTTATTGATGTGCTATAAACTGATGATCTATGTAGATAAAGTTGGTGCAAAATGTTGCCTAAGTCTTGCCAAGTAGCCTATAGATTGTTTCAGACGGTGGTGTCTCAATGCAGTCAGGGTTAACCAGGAAAACTAACATGGTATAATTGCAATATTTTGTAGAGTTGTTATTTTAGACATATGTGTATCAAAGACAACAGTCTGTATAAAATAAAGACATCTGTAGGCTACATTTAAATAGTGTGTACATGTCATTGATGTATTATTCATTTGTTAATCATATGCTATTATTATTATGCCAGATATTATAGGGTAAAGAATAAGCCAATTTTTTTAAATGTATTTATTAGACACCAACACTAATAAATAATTTACATAAAAAATATATGATTATGATTATTGTTGTTGTTGTTACATTGTTATTACATGCTGCTTGTTTATAATTTTTTATATAACAAGTCTACTACTTACACACTTCAGGTAATCTAGCAGCTGAAAAACTCAACAATATGCAAAGGTGTGATTTACCGAGTACCTGAAAGGTTGTAAAATATGAATATGAAACCTTCCACTCACACTGAGAGTGGAATCCCTTGCTGGGACCCCATCACGTCCACCACCGTGCCCAGCATAATCCAGAACAGAAGGAAGCTGGCGCAACACACGTGCGAAAAGAGGATCCTCGAATGCCACAGCATCTTCACGAGCCTTCCCGACAACCGATCCCGGTACAATGGCACACGCAAGCTCTTCTCTCTCTCGTCCCGAAAACGCACTCAGCGCGAAAAGCAGCACATACAGACCCGGCAGCACATTCGCGCCGCCTCCCTCGCGCCAGTCCCGCGTCCAAGGGGCCAGTTGTCACTCCTGAAGGGACCCGCGTGCTGAAGATGGTTGACCTATGAACATCCGCACGAGCCCCACGCCGCCAGAGGGAGTGAGAGAGAGAGACTCACTTCAAGCCTCCGTGTCTGATAACATTACAATTTCTGTTATCGTGTCTGAAGCAAATTACGATATTCTCTCCTGGGGATTTTTCCAGATTTGCGGAGCTCAATCTAAAAACAACTCAGCTGCTATCACAGAGAACACTGAGGGAGTAGGACGAGGTGTTGCCGGTAGAGCAACGAGCGAGAAGCAGAGCGCGAGAAAGCATGAGTGAAAAGGACCAAAATGTGTGTAGGGGGTAACCTATCTGCATCACTTGCTGTAAGAACCCCGGAAAAAGGTGAAAAGGTGAAAAAGTAAAATACAAAACTTTCATACGGGAGCGCGCGCGTGCATCACAGGGGGATTCAACGGGTTCATTCAAGGCAGTGCAGCGTGACTGATCGACACTCGCGCTTGGAGGAGAGACCACCATACCGAGAACATTACCGCTGAAACAAAATCCATTCCTGTGGCGCAGACATTCTGATTAAGCATGAGCGTTCTGGGCCTAGAAAAGCCTTTTCTTCCTACAGTCTTCCAGATGTGAATTTGATTAAAAATAGCTTTGACCTGCTTTTTGCTTCCTGCAGTGTTTTAGACGTTACTTTGTTGTTTGAGGCAGATTGCACCACCTGGCCTACCGCTCGTTGTCTTTCAAGTCTTTCAAGATTGACCTATGCAATATGCACACCTTCCATTAAATCGACATGACTGATTAAGCGTAATTAGGCTAATCAAAGATCGATGTTTATGTCAAGACATTGGTAAGCTGGCCTAGTGGTATTCCGCTCTTACTTAGGCCTAATGCACAGGCTCCACATTTTAAGCGATTTTTTATGGCATTTTCATAAGTTTTAATTACTTACAGATAACCAAAGAGACTCAGCATTAAGTGCATGTTTTAGATGGGCTATAGCCACAATGCCATCAACTACTGCAGTGCATAGGCCTACGTGAATTACCATTACAAATTGTTTCAGTCAGCAAGACTAAATGCATATTAGAGTTAATGTTGGGAGTGGGCTAGCCCATAATATGGAAGATACAGGCCTATTAGCCTATATTTTTGAACCGGTCAATTACCAAACTCTCCTCTGTGAGGATGCCCTCTTAGGCCACATTGTCCAACACTGGTTTTAAAACTCTATTTGCACTCACAGTTATGTCATTGGCCACTTTGTGTTTCAAACAGAACCCTCTCCTTTCTGAAGTCCTCGAGAGGTCCTCTTTCTAAACGCTGATTAGCGCGTGATAATGATGTCAAGGCGGATGGATCTCCCGTTTCAGCGCTAGGCCGTTATTAGCTTGGTAATTACGTCGTACATCAAAGGCGCGAGGAGCCTCTGCCAGGCTGGGAACGTGCTGATAAGGCGCATGATGATGGACAATATCAACCGCTACGGCACGCGGTCACAGCCTCTTCTCTGTCGGGGCCGCAATCACATCTGGTGCAAGGAGGGTCGCTGCTTTTAATTAACTATCGACTTCAAATAAAAAGTTAGCACCGCATTCCGCGACACTTTATCCGAGTTGCACTCAAGACGGGCGCCAGATAGGCCTTTTCAGTGCGAGTGATTTCGTTGAATTAAACTCCACTATTGGCAACAGACGGGGTAGATATAGCCCGTTAAACTCATAAGAACAGGGCATTGAATGACTCTCTTTATTAATTCCCCCTATATTACACTTCAAGAATTTAGAGTACCGTAATCCCATGTAGAAACAGCCTCGCCATTAATGAGCTGCCTCTTATCAATAGAACTGTCCATGGTTCTGATTTCAGTGTACTTGCAGGAGGCGCTGTCCAAGATGCTGATTTTCCCGCCTGTCATAGCAAAGCAGGACATTTTATTGGCGCCCAACACCGATATATTACATCACACACCTAATATCAGCCACTCTCTGTCTCAGTCTGTAAATTGATGTAGTTCTGTCCTTGAGCTGTTCTTGTCTATTCATGTTCTGTATTATGTCATGTTTCATGTTTTGTGTGGAAGAGTAGCTGCTGCTTTTGCAATACAATACAATACCAAATACCCTTAGATTGAGTGGTGTGGGCTCCTATAAACACTAAGAGAGTGTGAGAGACTTTATGTTGGAGTATGTATGGTGTGGTGGTGTGGGGCTCTCACATTACCACCACAAAGAGATTGTGCCAGCCTGGAAAAGGTGTTGGAGAGTGTGTGTGGGGTGTGTGTGTTCTTGGTCATTCTATAGCCTACCCATGATGCAGCGCCCAGCCTCTCTCCCCCCGAGGGCGAGGAGCTCCTGCCCCGCGCTGGATTATCACCCTCTCTGTCATCAGAGCGATGTTCACCGTACTGGCCATTGTGTTGAACTCCACGGTGATCGTGGTGTTGCTGATTAACAAGCAGCTGAGGCAGCCTCTGAACTATTCCCTGGTCAACATGGCCGTCGCTGACCTGGGGACAGCGCTGACCGGTGGGATTCTGTCTGTGGTCAACAACGCTCTGGGGTACTTCTCCCCTGGAGGGACCGGCTGCGTCATGGAGGGATTCTCTGGCTCTCGGAACTGTCTGGGATATAGAAATATAATGAGTAGAACGGACAAAGAGCCTTTGACCATGGAAATCTGACTGGAAAACTAATCGACATGGAAGACAATCATTTGGATTAGTTTCTTATGGCCATCTAGTTTAATCATTATTTTAATCAATTAATTATTTAACTAATAAAACGAATTGTCAATTAATTAATTAAAACGAGTTCTCCTAATGATTCTGTCATGTTAATCAATCAACGCAATCATCTTCAGGCAACGAAATCTTAAAGTTACACTAATATCCTGTGCCTTTAATTACAACAACAACAATATAATTTGCAAAATTGCTGTCTGGCTGGTACTGCAGGTATCATGTCACTGTGCACGGTAGCTCTCATTGCCATAGAGAGGATGTTTGTGGTGTGCAAGCCACAGGGACCTAAAGTATCTTCTTTCAGACCAGGGAGAAGCTATACGAATTATGGACACGCCTAGTGACCAAAATTGATGACGTATGTCGTGCAGCGAGAGTTGAGTGGCAGACGAACAGGTTCGGTTCAGTCAATTCAGTCAGTCGTCCTAATGAGCCACTTCTTTTATACCTCAGTGAGCTAGTTTATGCTTGTGGCTAGACACTTCATCGAGAATTTGAAACTTGTTTGGCGAAGTTGGGAGTATTCAGAATCATTCCGTTTTTATCAGACTACTACAAAAGCAATCAATGTGCTTTAGCCGTCACCCTGGCCTGATATTAGCTACACTATCTAGCTACTTCCATCTAAGTTACTGCAGGACAGCAGTGCTCTGCAATCGGGACTCGGGATTGAAGGACAAACACTATGTTGTTGTGTTGCTGGCTTGCAGCACAAACTCTCCCCATTAAGCAGTATCACAGTGACATCCAGTAGCCTGGTTTTATAGACTAGACTTAACTTGTAAATGTAAATATGGGACACTCAAATTAGTATGAAATGTTATGTTTGGTATGGTTACATAAAACAGAAGGTTACTTAAGGCATAAACAAAAGGAGGGTCTAGCAACCTATAGGTTGTGTTCTAGTCTAATCACGGACAACTTCAGCATTTAAGCTAATTTGCACATTTTCAACTACATACCACTTTTTAGCTACTTTGCAACCACTTAGCACGTTAGCTAACCCTTCCCCTAACCCCAACCCTAACCTTAACCCTTTCAGTGAACCCTTCCCCTAACCCTAACCTTAACCCTTTAACCTAACTCCTAAGCCCAACCCCTAGTCTAGCTAATGTTAGCCAGCTAGCTAACGTTAGCATTAGCCACTGTCGTATCGAGTGAGTGGTGGCAATTATTGCTGATGAACAAAGGAGTCCGCTCATACTGAACGTTGATCATAAGGTTTATTCAGATCACAAGCTTCAGCATAAGTGACAGGTGACATGACACCCGGAGAACGGCGCCTCAGATTGGAATGGCCGTTCTGCCCTTTCTGTGTCTAGCCCCTATTTATAAACAATGCAAAAAGATGGGTGGCTCCCTCTTCTGGCCAATCACCAGTCTCCCCTGTCTACAACACTCTTCCTGTCTGTTGTATGTGGCGTTACACTAAAACATTCCCTCTTGATACTAAAATCAACATTCTTTCAGTTCCACTTAAAAACATTTAACATCAGCATAATCCCAATACACGACACCACCTAGCCACCTAGCTAACGTTAGCCACAACAAATTGGAATTTGTAACATATCATACGTTTAGCAAATTCAGAACATATTGTACTTTTTGCAAATTCGTAACATATTGTACGTTATGCAAATTCGTAACATATTGTACGTTTCGCTAAATCGTAACATATAATACGAATTGTAATTCGTAACATATATGAAATGGATGATGGACATCCACCAATTAATACTTACCATACGAAATGTAACATATCATGCTAAATGGGGTGTCTCGGATTTCGTACAGAATAATACGAAATGCTCTGAGACCAGGTTGCATCCTGATGGTTACTACCAATATTGCAAGTTATTTATTGTGTAGGCTGCTATCATACTCAAAATATAATCAAGTGGTATGGAACAAATTGGCTACGTTAGCTACCACAACCGACGTGATACAGCTGCCCATTGCTGCCAAGTGAAGCAAGTGCAGCTGCTGCCAAGTGGGAAGCAACAGTGGGAAGCACCTGGAAACACTGTTGCACTGGTCATTCCACACTGGCTTCTCATTATGTTAGCTAATTGGCATGTCAAGGTGACATCCAGATGGTGACCAATAAATACTACAAGTTATTTCTCCCTCGCCCATTGAAATAAACATCACTTTATTTTACAAAGTTTTAACTAGCACCATGATGCTGTTGTTGCCAGCTAGCCAAACTAGCTAGCTGGAAAGGGCTCATCAGGACGACTGACTGAACTGAACGATCCAAATCCATTTGGCTCCACTCGACTCTCAGCTGTGCAACATACAGTACTTCATCAATTCGGGCACCAGGCATGTACACATTGACAAATGTCAAACAAACAAACATTCGTAAACAAAACCACTTCATTTGTTTATTGAACAAAAATTCTCACGTTAAATCCATCTATGATTATCATGAAGCATCACTTGTGTGTCCCAATCTTCATCACTTTCGCTTTGGTCTACCAACAACATATCCTGGACTTCCTGACAGGCCTCCCCAGGTGGTAAGGGTAGGCAACAACACATCTGCCACGCTGATCCTCAACACGGGGGCCCCTCAGGGGTGCGTGCTTAGTCCCCTCATGTACTCCCTGTTCACCCACGACTGCGTGGCCAAGCACAACTCCAACACCATCATTAAGTTTATTGACGACACAACGGTGGTATGCCTGATCACCGACAACGATGAGACAGCCTATAGGGAGGAGGCCAGAGACCTGGCAGTGTGGTGCCAGGACAAGAACCTCTCCCTCAACATGAGCAAGACAAAGGAGATGATCGTGGACTACAGAAAAAGGAGGGCCGAACATGCCCCCATTCACATCGACAGGGCTGTAGTGGAGCGGGTCGAGAGTTTCAAGTTCCTTGGTGTCCACATAACCAACAAACTATCATGGGCCAAACACACCAAGAAAGTCGTGAAGGGGCACGACAATGCCTTTTCCCCCTCAGGAGACTGAAAAGATTAGGCATGGGTCCCCAGATCCTCAAAACGTTTTACAGCTGCACCATCGAGAGCATCCTGACCGGTTGCATCACCGCCTGGTATGGCAACTGCTCAGCATCCGACCGTAAGGCGCTACAGAGGGTAGTGCGTACAGCCCAGTACATCACTGGGGCCAAGCTTCCTGCCATCCAGGACCTATATACTAGGTGGTGTCAGCAAAAATTGTCAAAGACTCCAGTCAACGACCCAAGTCGTGTGTTTTTACACTGCTGCTTTACACATGTGTTTTTACACTGCTGCTACTCGCTGTTTATTATCTATGCATAGTCACTTTACCCCTACCTACCTCGACTAACTTGTACCTCCGCACATTGACTCGGTACCGGTACCCCCTGTATATAGCCTCATTATTGTTATTTTGTTGTTACTTTTTTCTTTTTTCTTTTTTTTTCTGTAGTTTATTTAGTAAATATTTTTTTACTGTATTTTCTTAAAACTGCATTGTTGGTTAAGGGCTTGTAAGTAAGCATTTCACGGTAAGGTCTACTACACCTGTTGTATTCGGCGCATGTGACAAATACATTTTTATTTTATTTGAACATATGGGAGGAAACAGCGCAATAGCCGCTCTAAATGCTCGCAGTCAAACAACTAATAATTCTGCGCGTCTCTGGTTCTTTTCCTGTGTTTGGTCTGGACTGCGTTCTCACCTGCAGCGAACCGCACCACAGTACGAATTGAATCGGACTGAGACCCCCCTTTTTGAGCAAACCATGATGCGTTGTTTAGTGCACTCCAAACTAACCAAACTAAGGGGGTAAACGCTCCAGAGTTCGGAAAACCGCTACAAACCAATTCGGTGTGAAAGCCCCTTAAATGTACTCAAAGCTCATGTATACCTCGAGACAGGTAGGTCCACTCAATGCCCGGCCCTGGAGGTGTGTCTGCTCAAACGGCATCTGTACAAGTAATGTAGTGTGCGTCATAATTAGGGCCTGGAGTTTTTCCTGATCTCGAAACCTAACCTGGAATATGTCAGCCTGGATTTTGAAGTTGTTCCTGGTCAGGTTATGTTGTCAGGAAAAATGTCTGGCCCAAGACATACAGTGAGGGAAAAAAGTATTTGATCCCCTGCTGATTTTGTACGTTTGCCCACTGACAAAGACATGATCAGTCTATACTTTTAATGGTAGGTTTATTTGAACAGTGAGAGACAGAATAACAACAAAAAAATCCAGAAAAAACGCATGTCAAAAATGTTATAAATTGATTTGCATTTTAATGAGGGAAATAAGTATTTGACCCCTCTGCAAAACATGACGTAGTACTTGGTGGCAAAACCCTTGTTGGCAATCACAGAGGTCAGACGTTTCTTGTAGTTGGCCACCAGGTTTGCACACATCTCAGGAGGGATTTTGTCCCACTCTTTGCAGATCTTCTCCAAGTCATTAAGGTTTCGAAGCTGACGTTTGGCAATTCGAAGCTTCAGCTCCCTCCACAGATTTTCTATGGGATTAAGGTCTGGAGACTGGCTAGGCCACTCCAGGACCTTAATGTGCTTCTTCTTGAGCCACTCCTTTGTTGCCTTGGCCGTGTGTTTTGGGTCATTGTCATGCTGGAATACCCATCCACGACCCATTTTCAATGCCCTGGCTGAGGGAAGGAGGTTCTCACCCAAGATTTGACAGTACATGGCCCCGTCCATCGTCCCTTTGATGCAGTGAAGATGTCCTGTCCCCTTAGCAGAAAAACACCCCCAAAGCATAATGTTTCCACCTCCATGTTTGACGGTGGGGATGGTGTTCTTGGGGTCATAGGCAGCATTCCTCCTCCTCGAAACATGGCGAGTTGAGTTGATGCCAAAGCGCTCGATTTTGGTCTCATCTGTCCACAACACTTTCACCCAGTTCTCCTCTGAATCATTCAGATGTTCATTGGCAAACTTCAGACGGCCCTGTATATGTGCTTTCTTGAGCAGGGGGACCTTGCGGGCGCTACAGGATTTCAGTCCTTCACGGCGTAGTGTGTTACCAATTGTTTTCTTGGTGACTATGGTCCCAGCTGCCTTGAGATCATTGACAAGATCCTCCCGTGTAGTTCTGGGCTGATTCCTCACCATTCTCATGATCATTGCAACTCCACGAGGTGAGATCTTGCATGGAGCACCAGGCCGAGGGAGATTGACAGGTCTTTTGTGTTTCTTCCATTTGCGAATATTCACACCAACTGTTGTCACTTTCTCACAAAGCTGCTTGGCGATGGTCTTGTAGCCCATTCCAGCCTTGTGTAGGTCTACAATCTTGTCCCTGACATCCTTGGAGAGCTCTTTGGTCTTGGCCATGGTGGAGAGTTTGGAATCTGATTGATTGACTGCTTCTGTGGACAGGTGTCCTTTTATACAGGTAACAAACTGAGATTAGGAGCACTCCCTTTAAGAGTGTGCTCCTAATCTCAGCTCGTTACCTGTATAAAAGACACCTGGGAGCCAGAAATCTTTCTGATTGAGAGGGGGTCAAATACTTATTTCCCTCATTAAATTGCAAATCAATTCATAACATTTTTGACATGCGTTTCAGCATGATCAGCAGGGGATCAAATACCTTTTTCCCTCACTGTACTCTCTTTATGACCTGCAGTCACATGCGTACACAGGCTACCCCCACATCCTGCAAGGCGGTGGGCCCAGGAGGTCTGGGGGCTCAATTTCTATTTATATATACAATCCCAGTCAAAAGTTTGGACACACCTACTCAAGGACACCAATAAGAAGAAGAGACTTGCTTGGGCCAAGAAACACGAGCAATTGACATTAGACCAGTGGAAGTCTGTATATATACAGTGGGGGAAAAAAGTATTTATTCAGCCACCAATTGTGCAAGTTCTCCCACTTAAAAAGATGAGAGAGGCCTGTAATTTTCATCATAGGTACACGTCAACTATGACAGACAAAATGAAAAAGAAAATTCCAGAAAATCACATTGTAGGATTTTTAATGAATTTATTTGTAAATTATGGTGGAAAATAAGTATTTGGTCAATAACAAAAGTTTCTCAATACTTTGTTATATACCCTTTGTTGGCAATGACACAGGTCAAACGTTTTCTGTAAGTCTTCACAAGGTTTTCACACACTGTTGCTGGTATTTTGGCACATTCCTACATGCAGATCTCCTCTAGAGCAGTGATGTTTTGGGGCTGTCGCTGGGCAACACGGACTTTCAACTCCCTCCAAAGATTTTCTATGGGGTTGAGATCTGGAGACTGGCTAGGCCACTCCAGGACCTTGAAATGCTTCTTACGAAGCCACTCCTTCGTTGCCCGGGCGGTGTGTTTGGGATCATTGTCATGCTGAAAGACCCAGCCACGTTTCATCTTCAATACCCTTGCTGATGGAAGGAGGTTTTCACTCAAAATCTCACGATACATGGCCCCATTCATTCTTTCCTTTACACAGATCAGTCGTCCTGGTCCCTTTGCAGAAAAACAGCCCCAAAGCATGATGTTTCCACCCCCATGCTTCACAGTAGGTATGGTGTTCTTTGGATGCAACTCAGCATTCTTTGTCCTCCAAACACGACGAGTTGAGTTTTTCCAAAAAGTTCTATTTTGGTTTCATCTGACCATATGACATTCTCCCAATCCTCTTCTGGATCATTCAAATGCACTCTAGCAAACTTCAGACGGGCCTGGACACGTCTGGCACTGCAGGATTTGAGTCCCTGGCGGCATAGTGTGTTACTGTTGGTAGGCTTTGTAACTTTGGTCCCAGCTCTCTGCAGGTCATTCACTAGGTCCCCCCGTGTGGTTCTGGGATTTTTGCTCACCGTTCTTGTGATCATTTTGACCCCACGGGGTGAGATCTTGCGTGGAGCCCCAGACCGAGGGAGATTATCAGTGGTCTTGTATGTCTTCCATTTCCTAATAATTGCTCCCACAGTTGATTTCTTCAAACCAAGCTGCTTACCTATTGCAGATTCAGTCTTCCCAGCCTGGTGCAGGTCTACAATTTTGTTTCTGGTGTCCTTTGACAGCTCTTTGGTCTTGGCCATAGTGGAGTTTGGAGTGTGACTGTTTGAGGTTGTGGACAGGTGTCTTTTATACTGATAACAAGTTCAAACAGGTGCCATTAATACAGGTAACGAGTGGAGGACAGAGGAGCCTCTTAAAGAAGAAGTTACAGGTCTGTGAGAGCCAGAAATCTTGCTTGTTTGTAGGTGACCAAATACTTATTTTCCACCATAATTTGCAAATAAATTCATAAAAAATCCTACAATGTGATTTTCTGTATTTTTTTTCCTCAATTTGTCTGTCATAGTTGACGTGTACCTATGATGAAAATTACGGGCCTCTCTCATCTTTTTAAGTGGGAGAACTTGCACAATTGGTGGCTGACTAAATACTTTTTTTCCCCACTGTATATATATATAATTCTGACAGTATCCTTCTAAAAAGTCATTCATAAACCTTTTTAATTTCAATTGATAATAGGAAGCTAAGTATTTGTTTATTGGGCATCAGGAATGTGACTGAAAAAGTGCCTCAGGCCTTGAAAAATACAAAATGTAACTGATTGAAAGTAAGGGTATATCGATGAACAAATGCCGTGGTCAAGGCTACGACGGCGCCAGTGCAATGAGTGGAGCTTACAGTCGTGGTCAAAAGTTTTGAGAATGACACAAATATTAATTTTCACAAAGTCTGCTGCCTCAGTTTTTATGATGGCAATTTGCATATACTCCAGAATGTTATGAAGAGTGATCAGATGAATTGCAATTAATTGCAAAGTCCCTCTTTGACATGAAAATGAACTTAATCCCCAAAAAACATTTCCACTGCATTTCAGCCCTGCCACAAAAGGACCAGCTGACATCATGTCAGTGATTCTCTAGTTAACACAGGTGAGAGTGTTAACGAGGACAAGGCTGGAGATCACTCTGTCATGCTGATTGAGTTAGAATAACAGACTGGAAGCTTTAAAAGGAAGGTGGTGCTTGAAATCATTGTTCTTCCTCTGTTAACCATGGTTACCTGCAAGGAAACCGCGCCGTCATCATTGCTTTGCACAAAAAGGGCTTCACAGGCAAGGACATTGCTGCTAGTAAGATTACACCTAAATCAACCATTTATTGGATCAACAAGAACTTCAAGGAGAGAGGTTCAATTGTTGTGAAGAAGGCTTCGGGGCACCCAAGAAAGTCCAGCAAGCGCCAGGACCGTCTCCTAAAGTTGATTCAGCTGCGGGATCGGGGCACCACCAGTGCAGAGTTTGCTCAGGATTGGCAGCAGGCAGGTGTGAGTGCATCTGCACGCACAGTGAGGCGAATACTTTTGGAGGATGGCCTGGTGTCAAGAAGGGCAGCGAGGAAGCCACTTCTCTCCAGGAAAAACATCAGGGACAGTCTGATATTCTGCAAAAGGTACAGGGATTGGACTGCTGAGGACTGGGGTAAAGTCATTTTCTCTGATGAATCCCCTTTCAGATTGTTTGGGGCATCCGGAAAAAAGCTTGTCCGGAGAAGACAAGGTGAGCGCTACCATCAGTCCTGTGTCATGCTAACGGTAAAGCATCCTGAGACCATTAATGTGTGGGGTTGCTTCTCAGCCAAGGGTGTGAGCTCACTCACAATTTTGCCTAAGAACACAGCCATGAATAAAGAATGGTACCAACACATCCTCCGAGAGCAACTTCTCCCAACCATCCAAGAACAGTTTGGTGATGAACAATGTATTTTCTAGCATGATGGAGCACCTTGCCATAAGGCAAAAGTGATAACTAAGTGGCTCGGGGAACAAAACATCGACATTTTGGGTCCATGGCCAGGAAACTCCCCAGACCTTAATCCCATTGAGAACTTGTGGTCAATCCTCAAGAGGCGGGTGGACAAACAAAAACCCACCAATTCTGACAAACTCCAAGCATTGATTATGCAAGAATGGGCTGCCATCAGTTAGGATGTGGCCCAGAAGTTAATTGACAGCATGCGGGGGCGGATTGCAGAGGTCTTGAAAAAGAAGGGTCAACACTGCAAATATTGACTCTTTGCATAAACTTAATGTAATTGTCAAAAAAGCATTTGACACTCATGTAATGCTTGTAATTATACTTCAGTATACCATAGTAACATCTGACAAAAATATCTAAAAACGCTGAAGCAGCAAACTTTGTGAAGAGCAATACTTGTGTCATTCTCAAAACTTTTGACCACGACTGTACTCAGGTGTTCAAATGCATATATCAAATGCCTGATGCTTCTTAGGTAGTTCTTTATGAGTTTTAGTTAGAAAATGATCTCTTGTCAGAAGCGTCAGTTACAGGGATGGTAAAAACAGCTTGATTGCCGTAACAACAGCAGGGGAAACAGAAGGGAGTGGTGCTTCAAATACAGCAGTTCTGCAACATCTTTAATGAATTGAGGCTCTCATTGCATTGTCCTTAATTGCCGGCCTCAACACGTTACGGAAAGATATTAACTGTCGCCTATAGGAAGCTCTTGGGACAGGTCGTCTGGATATTGGAGGACAATACATTGGCAGAGGCAAACAGATTATCATCTTTAGCAGACAACAGTTCTTGGGGGCTTGAACAGAAAAAGCAGTTTGCTATTTCGTTCATACTGGTGAACCGGCGTTTGAGTTGTGTGGTTGCAATATCAACAGTCCCTTGTCTCTGGTATATCTTGGCATTCATCATTCAAGACTAAGTTGAAATTGTGTGCAGCGCAATGGACATAGACTATAGCCTAACGCACACTGTCTCAGGAAAGACTGTATGCGTTGGAAATACTCTGCAGGCTATAGAAAACAGTCAGGCCCGCAACCTGGACCTACAGCCCTGGTGAAAACATTTGCTCACAAAAATGCAAGATGACGCAGTCGCAAATGCCTACTGTAGCTACTATAGGGCTCTATGTAGAAAACAAAGAGATACAAACACAGACACAGAGAGACTTTCTTCTAAGAGAAAGACAGAAAAAGAGACAGACAGAGAGAAGCAGCAAAGGTGGACTTCAGGAGACCAGGGGAGTCTCAAGTTGGATTTAATTTACCTTAAATATCGCAACCCTTCCTCTTTGTTATTAGGCTATTTGATGTGTAATTTGTATATAAAGTTGATAAATATCAGCTAAATACAGTATAGGTATTAGGCTACACTGCATAATGAAACATTCCCTAGTAGGCTAGTGTTTTGAGGGTGGAATGACTGCATTATTTGGCATTAATAATAGACTGGTTTTATGCACAACAACTTTCTATCCAAGCTGGGAAAGAGCGCGAGGACGCTCATGTCATGCAGGTTCAGGTAGCCTCTACAGGACAGTTGTACAGTATAGGCTATTCTAAAACATCTATTGGTAGGTAGGTAATTAGTATGCTGTTTCATCGAACATTTATTCTACAATCTGCAATGTTTATTAACTTTATTTACTGAACAAGTAGGCCTAATAATTTTTTTGCCGCCAGCCAGCAGTCTAAATGGCAGCATTGCGACACGTGTATAGCTTTGTGAAATGTTAGGCTTAATAAACCAATAAACATTTATCCATTAGCTGAAGCAAAGCTAAACATGCCCTGGCACCACAGAAAGCATATCAACGATTACATAGGTAGCCGCATAGACATGTCCCAATTTCAGCACCATGGACACCAATCAGTAGTCTATACTGTGGCTTTCTGGTTGACGCATTTTAAATATTTTTAGGGGAGGGGGGCGAACTCCGACCCAGTATTGTCTGTGTCATGTATTCTGTGAGACCTGTCTTACATACCGTAGTATCCATATTCCACTACCTTGCTGTGTTGTGACAGGTCTCTACAATGGGCTGAATAGAAGTGGTGCAGCAGCCAAGGCAGAGGCTAAGGCCCACATGGTGGTTCTGATGGTGGTAACGTTCCTGATCCGCTGGCTGGCCTACGCTACTCTGGCCCTCCTGGTGGTCCCTGACCTTGATGCCCACATCAGCCCTCTGCTGGGCACAGTCTACCTGGCCAAGAGCAGCACCCTGGCTGTACAACTCTCTCATCTAACTCTACATGAACAAACAGGTAAACACACACATCATCAACTCATCATCAGGTGTATAGATAGATGAACGTTCAGTGAAAATGAAAACACAATCAGATAAAGGAAGCAAAACAATTCAAGTATGATAATAGGCCTATACATGTGATAGCAGATTCATTTAGACACTAATCTGTAGAATGACCACTGCAATGCTCCTTACCACAAACCAGACACTTGTAGGCATTCCACAGGCTCCATCTAGTGGAGATCAATGAGAATGCAATGTTTTCAGTTTTGATTAGCTCGTGCTAATGTCTTCTGGTAGCACAAGTGAGGGCAGTGGCTCACTGCTACCTATTCTCATTCATATTTTCCCCACTGAATAGCTGCTGTTTAACATGCACAATTGTGTTATAAACATTTAATAAACATTGAAGCCATTTGATACACAACTAAATGCATGACAGTAACAGTCGGTGATGAAGGTGTTGTGTCTTGTCTAGTTTCGGAGATACCCCTGCTGTGGGCCTTCTGGGGAGGAGGGGTCAGAGATGCAGACCACCACAGGCACCATGGCAACCATCAACAACAAAGTCTCCCCCAGCTGAACGCATACAGACTTACAGATACATCCAACCACTGATTGCACCAGCAGCACCAGTAGTGTCACTCATATGTTCTCTGCCTTTAAAGAAAAATAAATATACCTCTTAATTTGGAAGACTTAACCATACCTTAATAAGGTGATTTATATGACTGTCTTACCTTATCATAACCAAAAAAAGGTACAGTGTGTGATTTTAATACTACATTCAGAATAGGGTGTGAGAGACAGGAGGTTTGAAACTGACTGATTGCAGTGTATTTTACAGGGTTGGGACCAATTCAAATGGAAGGTAGTCAATTCAGGAAGTGATTTGAATTTAAATAGATTTTACTTTGAGTTTACTGAGAAGTCATTGAAAATATGGTATTTTTTAAATGATTTAATTGGAATTTCAGTTTACCTCCTGAATTGACTGCATTCCATTCAAATTGACCCCAACCCTGTTTTTTTGCCTATAGTAGGTCACAGAATGTATATTAACTGTAGAATGTATTGTTAGTCAATTCAGGAAGTGATTTGAATTTAAATAGATTTTACTTTGAGTTTACTGAGAAGTCATTGAAAATATGGTATTTTTTAAATGATTTAATTGGAATTTCAGTTTACCTCCTGAATTGACTGCATTCCATTCAAATTGACCCCAACCCTGTTTTTTTGCCTATAGTAGGTCACAGAATGTATATTAACTGTAGAATGTATTGTTACTTTATGGTAAATGTAAAAGACGATGAAAATGTTACACAATACATTAAATGTATGATATCTCAAACAAAGCACCAATAAAGAACAGACAGTGCAGAATTTCAGTGTAAGTTTATTCAGTAATAATCATTAGAAAATAAAATATTATCGATTCAAATGAATTCAAGGCCAAAATAAAATGGGAAAATACAAAAAATGTATTGATAAAAAAAACTAGAGGGTCATAATAAAGCATTTGCTACTAAGATAAATCATGTTTACTGAATAAAAACATTACAGAGCTAATCTTTTGGACTTTCAAGTAGAGAACATTACCATGGGTCTTTCCATACATGTGTACATATTTAACATGATCTCTTCAATTTTAATACATATTTAATAACAGTAATAGTAGTAATAGTAATCATAATAATTATAATAATAGAATGAAAACTAATCAAAATGTTTAAATCAACAAGTCTTTCTCTGTAAACTGGTATATTACCACTGGTACATTACCATTTTTAACCCGCAAACAAAGGAACAGTGCACCTTGAAATTATTTTCTTTCATATTTTTTTCTGTCCCAGCAATCTAAGGTGAGGTGTAAATGACAAATATAGATTTCACTAAACCATACACACAGTCACAAAAAAGTACAAAATTGTCTCACCTTAATACACAAACATTTGTATAGAAAAAATGAGAAACAATAGTACTATACAGTTACTTGTGCAAAGACAAACAGCTATGTGCTAATATTGAAATACCATTGGTATAGAACCAAATAATTGTCTCTTTTCTTTTTTCAGGAATCCCTGACATGAGGTAAAAGTAAGTTGGTTTTATCTTTAGTTTAACACAAGTGTTTACAAAATAATGCATATTTTCAGTTTATCAGTAATTGCTACGAATAGTACAATGTGACTGGAATTCGCATTGGTCCTTTCACAAGATAGTTATCAACAGAAAGACCAGAACACATTTTTTTTAAACTCACAAACGATTCAAAGAGCCCTTTCAATATGCACACAAAGTGGAAAACCTACATTTTCACGACAGTATTCGGTTGACTGAGAACGCAGTGCGAACTCATGAACTACAAATCAAACACTCATGAACTACAGATCCCACGTCTCATCACCTACCCATCATCTGTACTTATTCAAAATCTCCAGGGCAGCGCCTGAAAAAAGCGCGATCCTTCATAGTCTATATTTTGTCTGTTTGTGTAAAGTAATTTTGTGGCGCATTCATTTTTCCTCAATAGCAACAAGAGTGGAGTTCTCGTAAAGATGAGCCGTAGTACAAACGCTCCCTTCTCATTGGAAGGGGAAGCTCGCTGTGGGAAAGAGACTGGTTGGTTGAGAGAGAGGCTGATATGTTTTCCCCAGACGGTGTTGGACCACCACGAGGTATAGTATATGCAGAGAGAAGCCAGAGAGAGAGATGCTGAGAGAGTGAGGGTTAGTATTGCTTAGCCTATCTCCATCTTAAACACATCAGACCCAATAAGACACGACAACACAACAGAAAAAGAGAACAATGGTAGAGACTGTGGACCCACCGTGACTATGATGCCTCATCATGGGCTCATCTGTCCTGTGAACATCCCCGATGAATACCTGCCTCACCAGTCAGCCACCATGCAACTCCTGTCTATCCTAGCTTACACAGGCTCAGTCTGTCAAAAGCCTCACACACAGCAACAACATGAAGGCCAAGTGATTAGGAAGATTCAGTTTGAAAGGATCAGTGGAATTAACTTATATAAATCATATATTGAGGAAAAATCCCAATACAAGCATCGAGAACGACAGAGATTCCTGTTCATCTCACTTCTTTGATCATATAGTTTTCTTTCAGCAGCAGAAGGCATTTCAGTTGGGATAGATGAAACTAATAAAGTTGTAGAATGAATTTCAAAATGGGTGAATGAAGCAGCATTGTCAATGCACTAGACATTTGACCTTCCTGTGCTGTACACCTGCCCTGCACAACATATGCAAACACAAATGTTTATCATCACATCTTTATTAAGGTAGAGTAGATCCTTGAGCCGTAGCTAAGTTCAAGTCCTACAAAGATGCTCTTAATAAGGGGGGATTTAACGTTGTGGTACTGGTATTGGTGTGGTTGGAGTAAAACATAGTGTTCTTATGCTCGCTCATAAAACAAGTAAAATAACAAATACATTTGCATATCTTGTGCAGCTGTGTTGTTACACCAAGAACAAAATGGTTTCACAGACCAGTCAAGGATGCATATGAGCAATAACAAAGAAAAGGCCAATTCATCTCAGAATATTGTACCTAATAAAATAATAACACCAGCGATCTTCTTTCCTGGTAGCATAATAGGATTCATTAGGGTGTGTATTGCTGACCTTCTTTTGAAATGGTACATAATTACAAAATATAGAACATCTCTTTACAAAGTTTATTTTTGTTTATATAATACAATTCATTTACAGTATATCTACTATGAAATATGAATTCTCAGGCTATTCTAAAATTAAAAACAACCTGCCTGCTAGTGCATTTATCCCAAACGCTAGTAGTCGCCTCAGAAGTGTATATTTAAGCAATAACGCACGAGGGGGAGTTGGTATATGGCAAATCTACCACGGCTAAGGCCTGTTCTTAGGGACGATGCAACGGTGTGATATACCACGGCTGTCAGCCAATCAGCATTCAGGGCTCGAACCACCCAGTGTATAATTCTGGTTTGATGATGCTATAAATGTGACTGATATCTCCTGCATACGTAAACTGGTTAATCTTTTGCGCCGCATAGAGTTCCATCTACAGCAATCTTTTAATTATTTATGGAAATTATTCCAGGATCAAAGTTATACTAAAACATCTGAGGGGGGTTAGGTGGGGGAGATATGCCTTTCTATGCTTGCATTGAAAACTTGCATGATATGCCAAAACCTTAATAAAGTGACAGAGGGAATGACATCTTACATCTGATTGTCAACACCCTTAACGACCCGGCCCGGTACCTCACGCATCTGCCAATAGGTCCATCTCCTCCACTGACACTCCATGTCCTCATCTGCGACTGGCTCGTTGATGAGCCTGTGTCACCTCCAGACCGTGACCTATGACCTATCGGCATGGTCCACTATGTGCCAGTAGTGCTGATCTGGGAGGACGGAACTAACATGGTTCCCTGGCACCAGGATTGGTTCCTGGCCCTGTGATTGACAGACGTGACGTGAATTCCCTGGCTGCCAGAGGGCAAGTGACAGAATAAGTGGGCGGGGCCAGTGTGTCTCTCTCTCCTCATAGGTTACCTTTCTCTTCCATGTAAAAGGCACTTCTTTTGGTTGTAAGCCAATAGATGCATTTCTCATTGAGTTTTCCACTGTCGGTACTGTAGTCTATATTAAGTAGAGTACATACAGCTAGTAGTTAGTTTCTACGTTGCTATAAAGTGGTGATGCAGATCATCTCGTCTGCCAGGTCCTCCTCGTACGGCACTCTAAGCTCCACCTCCGGCTCCTCGTCACTATAACTGGCTGTGGCGTCTTGGAGGTCGTAGTTCCGCTCGCTCATGACAGGGTACACGTTGACCCCGTTAACCGCCGGCGCCATGCCACCGTTCAGCAGGTGGCTGGCCGCGCTCTCCATCTCGTCGATGGTCATCTCGCACGCGTCCGCTATCTCGTGCTTGGTGGCGGCCACGAACTTTGGATCCATGGCGTATCTTCCGAGCCCCTCTGATATCAACACCTGCCCGGCGACAGGAGAAAACAGACCACATTGTGTTTACGTGGCTCATTTAAGTTACTTTTAATAGCAATAAAGCATGTTTCCAAATCTGAAATTCAATGACTTTGAGTGTTCAAACCATCTACACCTGTGGCCATTCCTGTAATGCGCTCCCTGGCTAGCTGTAATATACTGTACTCACTAACATGATAGCTAATGACTTCCATATACAGTGCAGACCCCTTCACTTTTTCCACATTTTGTTACGTGACAGCCTTATTCTAAAATGGATTCACAATTTTTCCCTCATCAATCTACACACAATACCCCATAATGACAAAGCAAAAACTGGTTTTTAGAAATATGTGCAAATGTATATATATATAAAAAAACATTAATATAACATTTACATAAGTATTCAGACCCTTTGCTATGAGACTAAAAAATTGAGCTCAGGTGCATCCTGTTTCCATTGATCATCCTTGTAATGTTTCTACAATTTCTACAACAATTCAATTGATTGGACATGATTTGGAAAGGCACACACCTGTCTATATAATGTCCCACAGTTCACAGTGCATGTCAGAGCAAAAACCAAGCCATGAGGTCGATGGATTGTGTCGAGACAGGATTGTGTCAAGGCAAAGATCTGGGGAAGGGTACCAAACATTTATGCAGCATTGAAGGTCCCCAAGAACACAGTGGCCTCCATCATTCTTAAATGGAAGAAGTTTGGAACCACCAAGACTCTTCTTAGAGATGGCCGCCCGGCCAAACTGAGCAATCGCGGGAAAAGTGCCTTGGTCAGGGAGGTGACCAAGAACCCGATGGTCACTCTGACAGAGCTCCAGAGTTCCTCTGTAGAGATAAGAGAACCTTCCAGAAGGACAACCATCTCTGCAGCACTCCACCAATCAGGCCTTTATGGTAGAGTGGCCAGACAGAAGCCACTCCTCAGTAAAAGGCACATGACAGCCCGCTTGGAGTTTGCCAAAAGGCACCTAAAGGACTCTCAGACCATGAGAAACACGATTCTCTGGTCTGATGAAACCAAGATTGAACTCTTTGGCCTGGATGCCAAGCGTCACATCTGGAGGAAACCAGGCACAGTTCATCACCTGGCCAATACCATCCCTACGATGAAAGATATCTTTCAGCGGCAGGCACTGGGAGACTAGTCAGGATGGAGGGAAAGATGAATGGAGCAAGAGAGATCCTTGATGAAAACCTGCTCAGGACCTTAGACTGGGGCGAAGGTTCACCTTCCAATAGAACAACGACCCTAAGCACACATCCAAGACAACGCAGGAGTGGCTTCAGGACAAGTCTCTGAATGGTCTTGAGTGGCCTAGTTAGAGCCCGGACTTGAACCCGATCGAACATCTCTGGAGAGACCTGAAAATAGTTGTGCAGCGACGCTCCCCATCCAACCTGACAGAGCTTGAGAGGATCTGCAGAGAAGAATGGGAGAAACTTCCCAAATACAGGTGTGCCAAGCTTGTAGCGTCATTCCCAAAAAGAGTAGAGGCTGTAATCGCTGCCAACGGCGCTTCAACAATGTACTGAGTAAAGGGTCTGAATACTTATGTAAATGTAATATTTCCGTTTTAAATAATTGAATCCATTTTAGAATATGGCTGTAACGTAACAAAATGTGGAAAAAGTGAAGGGGTCTGAATACTTTCCGAATGCACTGTACCAACTCAAGAGCACATTTCCCCCTACACTAAGGTAAATTCCATTTAATTTCAACCAATTATATTTTCATGTAAGTTCAATTCCTGACTTGAATTAATTAAAATTTAAATGACTTCAGCCATGGTCCGGTCCGCTAGTCCACTGGTTCAAGCCTGAAGGCCACCAACCCACCCTCCCATGCCCTGCCCTGGACTCACCGCCTCCACCAAGCTAGTGGCGCTCTTCTGATGGTGCTGCTGGCGGTACTCAGTGTGCGTTTCTTTCGCCTCTATATTAATCTGGTACTCTGGGGGCACCTGGAGATGGATGGGGGAGTAGGTCCTCTGGGAGTACTCTGGGTCGTCTGTGTACCAAGAGCTCTTCCTCAGAGACACCTGGCTGCTGGCGGCACTCTCCCTGAAGAGAAGAGGAGATTCAGACACTCTTGGAGGACAATGGAGGGCCAATGATAAGAATGAGGAACCAGGGACAGTGTGACTCAGTGTAAGACTCAATGTTTAATATCAGAGTGCTACACAACTTCCTAGTGACAAAATAATAGTGAGACATGCAGCGTGGCTCCTGCAACCACTCCAAACTCAAGACTGAAGCACTATCCATCAACCCTTGCTCTTGCCCCAAGAGCCAGAATAACAGATCTCAAAATAAAACTCCCACATTACAGTCACACTATAAATATCTCTCGTTATTAAAACCAAGGTGTTGGGGCCTGTAGCCTTCATCGGGGTTGTACATACAGAACAATGTATATATACCTTTGTCCAGGGTGATCCACGCGGATGAGGGGTGTGTAGTTGGGCGACTGCTCCTTACTGGCCGAAGTGGCGGGTGGACTGGCCCAGGAGCGGGTGGAGCGGGAGGGGGAGAGACGGTGGGCTCTGCTGGAGTCCAGCCCTGCTACAGCCATCACCTTTAGAGGGAGGCCAGGAACACACACTGGTCTAACAACACACACTGGTCTAACAACACACACTGACACACTGGTCTAACAACACACACTGGTCTAACACACACACTGGTTTAACAACACACACTGGTCTAAAAGTCCTGGTAGAGCAGTGCACTAGTAAATCAATTCATAGTGTGTGTGTTACATGGAGGTGCATTGGGTGCAGATGCAGAGCTGTCTACTGGTGTGTGTATGTATTTAGTATTTATTATGGATCCTCATTAGTTCCTGCCAAGGCAGCAGCTACTCTTCCTGGGGTCCAGCAAAATGAAGGTAGTTATACATTTTAAAAACATTACAATACATTCATAACAGATTTCACAACATATTAAGTGTGTGTCCTCAGGCCCTACTCTACTACCACATATCTATAACACCAAATCCATGTGTACGTGTGTGTATAGTGCGTATTTTATCATCGTGTGTTTGTATGCATGTGTCTATGTTTGTGTTGCTTCACAGTCCCCGCTGTTCCATAAGGTGTATTTCTATCTGTTTTTTAAAATCTCATTTTACTTCTGGCATGAGTTACTTCATGTGGAATAGAGTTCCATGTAGCCATAGCTCTATGTAGTACTGTGCGCCTCCCATAGTCTGTTCTTGACTTGGGAACTGTGAAGAGACCTCTGGTGGCATGTCTTGTGGGGTATGTGTGTGTTACCTGGTGGTACATTCCATGCAGTGGTAGAGCAGTGTGTGTGTGTTACCTGGTGCTGCATTAGGTGCAGTGGTAGAGCAGTGTGTGTGTGTGGCAGCTCATCCTGACTGCCTTGCCTTCTCAGACACTCAAAGTTGAAGGAGGGCCTCCTGTGACCTGGACGAGTGACGGGCAGACAGGACAGGAGGGTGAAACTAGTGAAACTAAACTACTCATGCAGGAAACAATGACTACATGCAACTAAAAGGCATCAACACACATCCACGTACAAAAAACAGTCACGAAGAGCTCTTTAAAATGAGAGAAAACCAAGTCAGTGGCAAGTCAATTTAATGAATGAGTCAAAAACTGTGTGAATAGCTGTGGAAGATTAGCTTCTATTTTCAGTTAAGTCAAGTATCTGACCTTAGTAACAGCTTATATGTAGACAAGCTTCAGAAGCATGCTGGATAGAGAGAAGGGATGTTACCTTGGGGCGTGGCAGGAAGCATCCGTCTCTTAGGTGACCTCCTTCCGTCTTGGTAGAGGGGTTGCTCGTCATCGTTGTAGTAACTGTCGGGGTGGTGGTAGCCTCTAGGAGTCTCGTACTCCGTGTCACTGTTCTGGTACCTGTCCAGGTATTCCTTATAGGACCTCCTGGAAGGATAGGGTATTGGAGGTGAACTAGCTACTTTAATTTGCAGAACTTTTTTATATTTTAATTCATTCTATTTAAATAGGCTCGGGGGCCGCATCTGGCTCCCAAGCCACTAGTTTGAGACCCCTGCTTTAGCAGAAGGGAACTAATCGTGAGGTATAGTATATACAATATATAGGATACATGTATTTCTCTGAGGTTGTAAGGGTGGAGTGTTGGTTACTTTACCTGTCTCCTGACAACATGCTGTCGTCCTCGTAGAACTCCTCTCCGCTGTAGTACTCTCCCGAGCACCTGTCATCGTCAAACTCCTCCTCCCGTCGGATGGTGGGAAGGCGGGCGTCTCCCCGGTGGGACCTGGTGGGAGGGGGTCAGGGGTCAGGGTTCAGAGATCAGAGGTGGGTGGTGTCCAGTGGAGGCTGGTGTCACTTTAAAATTGGAGGACAGGCTCATTGGAATGGAATGAATAGAATGGTACCGGTTCCAGCCATTACTATGAGCGGTCCTCCCTTTACCAGCCTCCACTGGTGATGCTGGACTGCGGGAGAAGTTGTGGGGGAACAGGACCATGCACTGCCATGCAGACACAAACCTCCAGCCTCCAGGGGGCAGCGATGCAACAGAACTAACGTCCTCCTCATCCACCACCACAGCCTCATCAAGACAACAGGGACATGGACAGTAGAAGCTGTAGACCAGCGGACGATGCATACAGTACCAAAGAGCAACACTCAACGTTCACTTAACACTTATTTTGTTGCTCAAAGGAAAACTATGGTTGCCTGTAATACGATTGTTTGAGAAGTCTTCAATCAGATGTATCAAAACGTACATCCCCTTATCGTCATCCCCCATCTCAGCCGTGGGATAGCTCACCCAAATTACAAAATTACCTATTGGTTTCCTTACCCTGCAAGCAGTCTATGGACAAGGGAAATCAGCAATCCTTGCTCTGGTTTTGTTCATACACTCTTAGAAAAAAGGGTTCCAAAAGGGTTATTCAGCTGTCCCCGTAGAATAACCCTTTTAGGTTCCAGGTAGAACCCTTTTTGGTTCCAGGGTATAACTATTTTGGGTTCAATGCAGAACCCTCTGTGGAAAGGGTTCTACATAAAACCCAAAAGGGTTCTACCTGGAACCAAAAAGGGTTCTACCTGGAACCAAAAAGGGTTCTTCAAATGGTTCTCCTATGGGGACAGCCGAATAACTCTTTTTGGTTCTAGATAGCACAATTTCTTCTAAAAGTGCTTACAGGGTAAGGAAACCAATATTTCATTTTGTAATTTGGGTGAACTATCCCTTTAATTAAATACATTTCTGAGGGGCTTTTATAGAGCTACTGGTCATTGTTGGGCTTAGGAAGTAGTCAGGGTTTAAGGGGAGTAAGGTAAGTTTCCATACATATCCATGTGGTTTGAGCATCCAAGTTCCTCCTTCAAGGCAAGCACTTCACTTCACCTCTCTTAGCAGTGCTCTCCTTCCTAGCAGATACATGCATACAGCAAGATTGGTCTAGGGCTAGGCAGTGTGCTGGCCAATCAGGCCTTTCCCTTCTCTTCTTTAAACATCAGAGTACTAGGTCAAGGGATACTACTCCACAGATAGGTGGTGGTGCAGAGACAGGGAGATAGATGACTGGCCAGCACACTCAGCACTAATTTAGCAGGGATTAGGGTTGAACTAATTCTGGTAACTTTCCCAAAACTCCCAGGTTTTCCAGAAATCCTGATTGGAAGATTCCCAGAATCAGGATTTCTAGAAAACCTGGAAATTGTGGGAAAGTTACTGGAATTTTGCAACCCAAGCAGGGATGCAGTTAGTCACTTATTGGCCCCAAAAAATTTGATTAAAATCAAAAGTTCCCCTTTGTTGTGGTGGACACATAGTTCTCTAGCCATACCTAGGAAAGTAACATACCTAACATAGGTCTCATAGTAGCGCCTTCTGTCCAAGAAAGCGGAGAGATGGTTGAGAGAAAGCATTTTGGTTAGGTAGGAGAAAGGGAGGAGAGAACAGAGGGAAAAGGGACCGCATGAGTGACATATATATATAATACAGTATATGAAGCATATACATGCATTCCTATATATGTATAAGTGAAGAAAGACGACAGCAGGGTGACGTGTGTACCAATGTTGGGGGGCAGTTCCATTTCAATTACAGGCAGTACAGGAAATCATTTCCAATCATTTCCTGAACTCATAAGAATTGAAATGGACTTTCAACCCAACCCTGGGGTGCTCCAGAGAGATGTATTGACTGCTTGTGGGATGGGTAACCTGAATAAATATGAAGTGTGCTGTTGGTCAGTTATATGGAATGAGGATGCTGATCAGCATGTGATTGGTCAGGTTAAGGTAGGGTCTGAGAGGGTATGTGCTATAGGTCAGTGACAAGAGGAAGGTCTGATAAGGAGAGGCTAGGTCCTGCCTTTGGCAAATCTTTAATGATAGGTACACAGAATGGCCTTATGGCTAATGGTAGCTGCATGCTAACTCTCCATGCTAACTTATATCCCAGGTTTGTTCTATTGTACAAAAACCTTTAGTGGTGACATCATCATACACATTGAGACAGCTGTATGACTACGAGGGACTACGAGAGTCACTCAGGTGAATTGACAAGGGACGGAAGAGTTTACAGGTCAGACATTATAGTTTCTAAATATTGTGGCATTTGAAGTTTACATGAAGCTTCAAGCCACAGACGTTTCACCATGCTCTCTTACAATAACTAATCAAACCCATTCAACAACACATAACGCGTCACCCATTTCATTTTGCGGCCAGAGAAAGAGATGTCAGTGTGTGGTCACCTTTGTCCCTGTGGCGTGCCGCGAGGTGGCGGCTTGTCGTAGTCGGTGTGGTAGGGGCCACTGCGGTGTCCTGGGTAACCGTTGGCTGGGGGCGGAGTGTGCTCATAGTAGCGGTGGTGGTGTCCTCCTCCGTTGGGCAGACTGGACATGTTGGCGTTGTTCAGGTTGATGTTGGTGGACTTGGGCGACTTGCCATATGAGGAGTTGTGGTGGTGGTGGTGATTGGGGTGCGGGTGGGACATGGCGTTGGCCCGGCAGAGACGCCCCACCGGCTGCTCCATGTGGGCATAGTGTGGAGGCGGCTGCACCTGCAGGGGCCGCTGGGTGGCGTTGGTCTGGGGCCCCGATGAGCGCCGGTGGTGGTCCCCGTTCACGTGGTTGATGTGGTTACCGAACAGGCCACCATTGCGCTGTGGAGGAATACTCAGGGTCAAACGGTCAGGGACTACTTTCTGTTCAACACAGAAGATGAATACACAATGCTAGTGATGTGCAAATTGGGCTGACTTGTTGTGATTGGTGATTCGTTTTCCTTTCAGAAATCATCGTATGTGCAGAAAATAAGTTCAAAAGCTGGTTCAATGGTTCATGATATATGTGGGATGAAGGCACTATAATTCCTTCTTCTGAACTGAAAAAAGAAAAACAGAAGAACTGTAAATGGTTTACTTCCTCTGAGATGAACATAGTACATAGTCCTGTCCCTACACCTACAGGTTGGATCCATGCAACTTGTATGTCCAGTCCACCTTGGTGACTAATTGAGTTTAGAGCTTTGTGATTTTGCTCTGTAAATGGAAAGCGCCATACAAATCAAATCAAATATTATTACCAGTGTGTGTATATCTGTGAGTGCCGTGTACAGTATCTACCTCCAATAAGGACATTGTCCTGATGCATAATACACTACCATTACCACTATCCTAATATTCCAGTTACCCAACCAACCCATTCCAGCAAGATAAAATAAATATGCGTGCCATACATTCCCTCAGGCAGATAAATTGAATAAATTACCCTATAAATCTCCTCGTCCTCCTCTGGAATAAAGTCTACTAGCTCCTCATCTTGCAGGTCACATGATATCGCTCGGCGAATTTCAGGCCCAATATCATGTAGCGTGCGAAGGCCAGCCTGTAACCATGACAATAGAGTGAGGGGCTAAGGGCTGGTAGGAAGGTTCTCTTTCAGGCAAAGAGGCTCGTCACAGACCCACGCACACACACACACACACACACACACACACACAAACAAACAAGAACAAAAATACACACACAGACACACACACGCACATTCATTCAGCTGCCCTTTGCTGGCTCTCACGCAAAACCTGAAGTTTACAGACGCCCATATTGGACAGTGCTAGACAGACTGTGAGAGATGAGAACATTTATAAGAGACAAACAAATGTGCTCCCCCTGAATATGCCTTGTCGTTAGTGTGTCTCCTATGACATTACATTATCCTGAGTGTGTGGTTAGAGTGTGAAATGTTAGTTACATCTTTGTCTATGTGGAGAAAATAGCCACTACTACAGTTAGTTACAATAGGCACATACTATAGTTTACTTACTATAGGACTGTTTCAATGAGGAAAAATATAGCTAGGAATATAAGGGAGAGGGGCAAGAGATAGAGAGGACTACCTGAATGATAAAACCTCATGGCTTGAAGCTAACGGTGATGAAAACAGAAGTAAGTTGCTTTGAGTGTGAGCTTCATGAGCTGATGGGTGAGATACATGTTAAAACATCGGATGACGATGATGAGTGGACAGAGACAATGGCTGCATCCCAAATGGCAGAGCCCTATGGGCCTTGTTCAAAAGTAGTGCACTTTATAGTGAATAGGGAACCATTTGCGATGCAGTCAGATATACACCCATTACATTGTCAACGGTAACACTGAGACGAAGACACATGCCTCTCCGAAAGAGACATACGTTGATAAACATGTCCGTCATCACATAAACAGGATCATACTGTACACCAATAGCTTTGATCATGAATGACCTGCTGAATCATAAATCACAACATTAGCACACTTGGTTGTATTCCACACACTAAGAAATGCAAGCAGATTCTCACACACGTTTCTTCACACAAATATTCTCAATAGTCATGTTGACCCAATCTCTCACACACGCACGCGCTAGGGCTGTGACGGTCTTGGAATTTGAGATTACGGTAATTGGCCAGGCCAATGTACCTGGTCACCGACATAACCGGGGTCCCCTCTACTTTTCTGAACAATTCACAGAATGTCACCAACGTTGCAGCGGTCATTCTCTGTGGCAATATGTTGTTCAAAGTGGCTAGAGAGGATGCAGTAATGAGAGAAAAATCATATACTACTGGAAAAAGAATATGCTACTGAAAATATTAGTATATAGGCTATGCATCCTATAGGATGAATCATGAAAGGACCTTGGCTACGTTAAATTCAGTTGCACCCCATTTAACAAGAGAGGAAACGCAAAACTGGCACCTGTCGTCATTCCTCGCACATATGCTGACCCTGCAACACAACAGTTATTTTTCTCTGTCTGATTAAAGCGATGAAGTCAAGACAGGCTATTTTAGGAAACTTTCTGAATGGACATAGAGAATTAGTGAACTCATACACGCGCACCCACCCACCTAAAAGGACCCATCAATCAAAGCCGCCTGCAGCGCATTTTACTCAAGACACATAAGCAAATCACATTTGTCCTTTCCCAAAAACGTATTAAAAACTTTGCCTTAGCCTCAAATCCTTTATGTAGGATATCAAAAAATGGTCTACATTATAGGATGATGCTAAATCAATGTAGCCTATAATATAAATTGACGAGGAAAGTTTTAAGGAGGATATATACTGAGTGTACAAAACATTAAGATTTATAGGGTAAGCTCTTTCCATGACATAGACTGACCAGGTGAATCCAGGTGAAAGTTTTGATCCCTTATTGATGTCACTTGTTAAATCCACTTCAAATCAGTGTAGATGAAGGGGAGGAGACAGGATAAAGAAGGATTTTTAAGCCTTGAGACAATTGAGACATGGATTGTGTATGTGTGCCATTCAGAGGGTGAATGGGCAAGACTAAAGATGTAAGTGTCTTTGAACGGGGTATGGTAGTAGGTGCCAGGTTTGTGTCAAGAACTGCAACGCTGCTGGGATATTTTTTTTCTCTGTCTTTTAGGGTTGCCCATAGCACCGGTGGTCGTCTAGATTCACTTTAGCAGGCCTATAATATATTAACTTCTAACTTACACATCTCTCTGTCTTCTTCACTGTTCCCTTCTTGCTCTATTCACGCATTTTCGCTGGCAACTCCACTCCACTCTCTCTTCCCCCTCTCTCTAACTCTTGAACGAGTAACCTATATAAACTCAGCAAAAAAAGAAACGTCCTCTCACTGTCAACTGCGTTTATTTTCAGTAAACTTAACATGTGTAAATATTTGTATGAACATAACAAGATTCAACAACTGAGACATAAACTGAACAAGTTCCACAGACATGTGACTAACAGAAATTGAATAATGTGTCCCTGAACAAAGAGGGAGTCAAAAGTAACAGTCAGTATCTGGTGTGGCCACCAGCTGCATTAAGTACTGCAGTGCATCTCCTCCTCATGGACTGCACCAGATTTGCCAGTTCTTGCTGTGAGATGTTACCCCCTTCTTCCACCAAGGCACCTGCAAGTTCCTGGACATTTCTGGGGGGAATGGCCCTAGCCCTCACTCTCCGATTCAACAGGTCCCAGACATGCTAAATGGGATTGAGATCCAGGCTCTTCGCTGGCCATGGCAGAACACTGACATTCCTGTCTTGCAGGAAATCACGCACAGAACGAGCAGTATAGCTGGTGGAATTGTCATGCTGGAGGGTCATGTCAGGATGAGCCTGCAGGAAGGGTACCACATGAGGGAGGAGGATATCTTCCCTGTAACACACAGCGTTGAGATTGCCTGCAATGACAACAAGCTCAGTCCGATGATGCTGTGACACACCGCCCCAGACGATGACGGACCCTCCACCTCCAAATCGATCCTGCTCCAGAGTACAGGCCTCGGTGTAACGCTCATTCCTTCGACGATAAACGCAAATCCGACCATCACCCCTGGTGAGACAAAACCACGAATCGTCAGTGAAGAGCACGTTTTGCCAGTCCTGTCTGGTCCAGCGACAGTGGGTTTGTGCCCATAGGTGACGTTGTTGCCGGTGATGTCTGGTGAGGACCTGCCTTACAACAGGCCTACAAGCCCTCAGTCCAGCCTCTCTCAGCCTATTGCTGACAGTCTTAGCACTGATGGAGGGATTGTGCGGTCCTGGTGTAATTCGGGCAGTTGTTGTTGCCATCCTGTACCTGTCCCGCAGGTGTGATGTTCGGATGTACCGATCCTGTGCAGGTGTTGTTACACGTGGTCTGCCACTGCGAGGATGATCAGCTGTCCGTCCTGTCTCCCTGTAGCGCTGTCTTAGGCGTCTCACAGTACGGACATTGCAATTTATTGCCCTGGCCACATCCGCAGTCCTCATGCCTCCTTGCAGCATGCCTAAGGCACGTTCACACAGATGAGCAGGGACCCTGGGCATCTTTCTTTTGGTGTTTTTCAGAGTCAGTAGAAAGGCCTCTTTAGTGTCCTAAGTTTTCATAACTGTGACCTTAATTGCCTACCATCTGTAAGCTGTTAGTGTCTTAATGACCGTTCCACAGGTGCATGTTCATTAATTGTTTATGGTTCATTGAACAAGCATGGGAAACAGTGTTTAAACCCTTTACAATGAAGATCTGTGAAGTTATTTGGATTTTTACGAATTATCTTTGAAAGACAGGGTCCTGAAAAAGGGACGTTTCTTTTTTTGCTGAGTTTATATAGCCTATATATAGACAATGAACAGCAATATAACAGCAACTTATTCAGAGGAATTTTTTTTACTAATAGGCAGAGGCCTATTCGAGGAGAGAAGCATCGATTGATCCTCTTGTTTGCTGAATGGCTATAAAATAGGCTACAGCATTGGCAATGAACTGGCGGGGACATTTGAATGGCGAGAGCGACGTGTAGCCTAGCTCTGGTGTGATGTGATCACATTGGCTAAATTGATACCTTGCTGCACTGATGCATTGCAAATGCAGGGAGAGATTAACTAATTAATTAATTAATTAATTCAAACAACAAACCCACTGACGTGGCGGCGCGCAGTGGCAATGTTCCAGATGACAATTTCTATTGGGCAACAGCATCTTTTCACATGCCAACAGTTTATTTTCGCATGCGAAAAGATGCTAAAATCGAACCGTTCTGAATAAATAATTGACGTATTGTGACAGGACATTTCGCAATTGGTGTGAATGGCGTCATAAACAAGAGGTGTTCGTATATATTTTGTATTTCCTAATTATTCAGACCAAAATAACGGACTTGGTGAGAAAGGGCCTTTACTGAAAATAGGCCTTTTATAAGATTAAATCATGACAGGAGTGTTTGATTATTTTTAAAGAGATAGAGTCCAGACAGGCTACTTTAGGAATCTTTCTGAATGTACATCCAGGCCTTTAGATAGAATCAGTGAACTCACACACGCACACCCCAGTAAAAAGGACCCGTCAATCAAAGCCACCAGCGTATGTCAGACACAAGACCAAATATTTATCCTTTCCTTAAAATGTATAAAACACCTAGGCCTACTTTAGTCTTTCCAAATGTAGACTATAAGATAATTAATTGACAAGGAAAGTATGAAGGGGAGAGAGACAGCTATGCTATAGTATAAAGATGAAATTGACAATCATTAAAATATAAACCAATACAAGCAACATGTCCATAGCCTATTTATCAGTGTTGATTAGTCTATAAATTAAGAAAAGATTCTGCATCAAATTATACCATGCCAGGTTGGATAGGATTGGCGCATTTTCCATTTGACAGAACATTAGCGCATTATAGGCCTCAGAGCCAGAACAACCTTGTCGACTGCTGTTGAATAATTAATGAATAGTCAGACACATCCAACCTTTTTAAAAAGAAGACCGATTTATTTATTTACTAGCAAGCAATGAAAACGTGCATTGTATAAAAGAAAGTCCACAAAGATGTTTTTTACTGAATTGCCATAACCTATAAAGCTTCTAATCCCCTGCGCTTTTAGCGGATTAGCTGCTTGAGCATCAAACGACAGTTGGAGAGGGATGTAGACACTTTAATTGACAGACTAAGTTAGCAAAACAATTGCTTATAATCATTAGTAAACACTCCCGCTATTAGTTAAAGTTTATCTACATGAAAATAAAGTTAATCAAAATAAAATAAAATAAAAAATCAATGTAGGCCTATTTTTAAAAGGTTTTGAAGTTTATTTTATTTTCATGGCAGTCTTCATCCATAACCGTCAGTTACATGGTTATTCAATTACTGTCCAGCCCTAGCACACGTACACGCACACACACAGACGCGCACACACACACACCCCAACACTCACCTGAAGAGCGATGGCTGTGTTGTTCTGAGAGGCGTGCACCCCCACCAGGCCCTCCTCTTTACGTTTCTTGAATTTCCTAAAGTAGTCCTGTATCAGGAAGGTGGCATAGAACTTCCCCACGGTTACCTCATCATCTAGGTGAACAGACCACACAAACGCTTCCTGTGTCAGACAGCAGGTCACCGCACAGCATCCTGGGAGATTGAGTCTGCCCATGTCCCCTCCCCACTCCTTGACCATACCCCTCAAATACCGGACACTAACCAAAAGGATACCCTATAATAACCCTATGATAAGGCACTATATTCCTTACATGCACTATACTGACCCGGTATATAAACTGGTACAGTGCCTTCAGAAATTATTCTTTAAAAAATTATTCAAGCTCTGTCAAGTTGGTTGTTGATCATTGCTAGACAGCCATTTTCAAGTCTTGCCATCGATTTTCAAGCCAATTTAAGTCAAAACTGTAACTAGGCCACTCAGGAACATTCAATGTCATCTTGGTAAGCAACTCCAGTTTATATTTGACCTTGTGTTTTAGGTTATTGTCCTGCTGAAATATGAATTTGTCTCCCAGTGTCTGTTGGAAAGAAGACTGAACCAGGTTTTCCTCTAGGATTTTGCCTGTGCTCAGTTCTATTCCATTTATTTTTATCCCAAAAAAACTCCCTAGTCCTTGTCGATGTCAAGCATACCCACAACATGATGCAGCCACCACCATGCTTGAAAATATGAAGAGTGGTACTTAGTGATGTGTTGTGTTGGATTTACCACAATTATGCCGTTTTACTTTAGTGCCTTATTGCAAACAGGATGCACGTTTTAGAATATTTGTATTCTGTACAGGCTTCCTTCCTTTTACTCTGTCATTTAGGTTAGTATTGTGGAGTAACTACAATGTTGTTCATCCATCCTCAGTTTTCTCATATCACAGCCAAACTCTGTAACTGTTTTAAAGTCACCATTGGCATCATGGTGAAATCTCTGAGCGGTTTTCTTCCTCTCCGGCAACTGAGTTAGGAAGGACACCTGTATCTTTGTAGTGACTGGGTGTATTGATACACCATCCAAAGTGTAAATAATAACTTCACCATGCTCAAAGGGATTTTCAATGTCTTCTTTTTTTTTAACCTATCTACCAATAGGTGCCCTTCTTTGCGAGGCATTGGAAAACCTCCCTGGTCTTGTGGTTGAATCTGTGTCGGAAATTCACTGCTCGACTGAGGGACCTTACAGATAATTGTATGTGTGGCGTACAGAGATGAGGTAGTCATTCAAAAATCATGTTGAACATTATTATTGCACACAGATTGAGTCTATGCAAATTTTTACGTGACTTGTTAAGCATTTTTACTCCTGAACTTATTTAGGCTTGCCATAACAAAGGGGTTGAATACTTATTGACTCAAGACATTTCACCTTTCCATTTTTCATTATTTTGTATACATTTCTAAAAACATAATTGTGTGTAGGCCAGTGACACAGAATCTCAATTTAATCCATGTTAAATTCAGGCTGTAACACAACAAAATGTGGAAAAAGTCAAGGGGTGTGAATACTTTCTGAAGGCACTGTACAGTCGTGGTCAAAAGTTTTGAGTCTTCACAAAGTTTGCTGCTTCAGTGTTTTTAGATATTTTTGTCAGATGTGGTATACTGAAGTATAATTACAAGCATTCCATAAGTGTCAAAGGCTTTTATTGACAATTACATTAAGTTTATGCAAAGTGTCAATATTTGCAGTGTTGACCCTTCTTTTTCAAGACCTCTGCAATCCGCCTTGGCATGCTGTCAATTAACTTAATAATATATAAATAATAAATAATAATATGCCATTTAGCAGACGCTTTTATCCAAAGCGACTTACAGTCATGCGTGCATACATTTTTGTGTATGGGTGGTCCCGGGGATCGAACCCACTACCTTGGCGTTACAAGCGCCGTGCTCTACCAGCTGAGCTACAGAGGGCCACATCCTGACTGATGGCAGCCCATTCTTGCATAATCAATGCTTGGAGTTTGTCAGAATTTGTGGGTTTTTGTCTGTCCACCTGCCTCTTGAGAATTGACCACAAGTTCTCAATGGGATTAAGGTCTGGGGAGTTTCCTGGCCATGGACCCAAAATGTCGATGTTTTGTTCCCCGAGCCACTTAGTTATCACTTTTGCCTTATTGCAAGGTGCTCCATCATGCTGGAAAAGGCATTGTTCATCACCAAACTTCTTGGATGGTTGGGAGAAGTTGCTCTCGGAGGATGTGTTGCTACCATTCTTTATTCATGGCTGTGTTCTTAGGCAAAATTGTGAGTGAGCCCACTCCCTTGGCTGAGAAGCAACCCCACACATGAATGGTCTCAGGATGCTTTACTGTTGGCATGACACAGGACTGATGGTGGCGCTCACCTTGTCTTCTCCGGACAAGCTTTTTTCCGGATGCCCCAAACAATCGGAAAAGGGATTCATCAGAGAAAATGACTTTACCCCAGTCCTCAGCAGTCCAATCCCTGTACCTTTTGCAGAATATCAGTCTGTCCCTAAAATGTAAAATGTCCATGTTTTTCCTGTAGAGAAGTGGCTTCTTTGCTGCCCTTCTTGACACCAGGCCATCCTCCAAAAGTCTTTGCCTCACTGTGCGTGCAGATGCACTCACACCTGCCTGCTGCCATTCCTGAGCAAGCTCTGCACTGGTGGTGCCCCGATCCCGCAGCTGAATCAACTTTAGGAGACGGTCCTGGCGCTTGCTGGACTTTCTTGGGCGCCCTGAAGCCTTCTTCACAACAATTTAACCTCTCTGCTTGAAGTTCTTGATGATCCGAAAAATTGTTGATTTAGGTGCAATCTTACTAGCAGCAATATCCTTGCCTGTGAAGCCCTTTTTGTGCAAAGCAATGATGATGGCACGTGTTTCCTTGCAGGTAACCATGGTTAACAGAGGAAGAACAATGATTTCAAGCACCACCCTCCTTTTAAAGCTTCCAGTCTGTTATTCTAACTCAATCAGCATGACAGAGTGATCTCCAGCCTTGTCCTCGTCAACACTCTCACCTGTGTTAACGAGAGAATCACTGACATGATGTCAGCTGGTCCTTTTGTGGCAGGGCTGAAATGCAGTGGAAATGTTTTTGGGGGATTAAGTTCATTTTCATGGCTTTGCGGGACTTTGCAATTAATTGCAATTCATCTGATCACTCTTCATAACATTCTGGAGTATATGCAAATTGGCATCATAAAAACTGAGGCAGCAGACTTTGTGAAAATTAATATTTGTGTCATTCTCAAAACTTTTGACCACGACTGTATATCTTATCAACTGTATCATTCATATACATCCATCTTGATGGTCATTGAGGGTCGTTCCACCAATTCGGTGCCTTTGAGAAGTGTAACTTGGTCAAAAAAATATTTTGGTTTCACCTAATTTTAACATTCTGTCATAAAAAGCACATCCATCTTGATGGTGCATATACTATACCTCAAGATGCATCACATGGATGGCCAATCCTCTCTGTAGGTCAAAGACCACAATAACTCAATAATAACTCAATAATTTAATCTAGATCCTCAACTACATCTTTCAGTCCTGGGGACATAGGTCAGAGAGAAGAGGCAACACAAGTTCCATGCCACCACCCTAAAACAGAACTGGTATACCTCACTGGTACACCTCAAATAGGTTTCAACCGAAACCATAACTGAACTATGGTTCGATGCTAGTTAGATTCTGGGCGTCCTATAGAGATCCTTTAATTCCTATGAATTATAGGATCTCTATTGGGCCTGACAACTTCTGAAATATCACTTGTATCAATACAAGTGTGGTCCTCTGTAGCTCAGCTGGTAGAGCACGGCGCTTGTAACGCCAAGGTAGTGGGTTCGATCCCCGGGACCACCCATACACAAAAATGTATGCACGCATGACTGTAAGTCGCTTTGGATAAAAGCGTCTGCTAAATGGCATATTATTATTATTATTATTATTATAATAATCTCCGGTCCAATCTAGGTAGGCAGCCAGAGGAGGGAGAGGGCAGACAGGCCACAGGCAGGGTCACAGAGGGACAGGACCCTTACAGCCCATTGGTTCAAACCTCTAAGATCCTTTTAAAGACTGCAGGTTTAAATAGTACACATTGATAGTGATTATTATGAGAATATGGCACGTCATTTAGATCAGAGTTAATGCTCTAAGCAAATATACAGTTGAAGTCGGAAGTTTACATACACTTAGGTTGGAGTCATTAAAACTCGTTTTTTAACCACTCCACAAATTTCTTGTTAACAAACTATAGTTTTGGCAAGTCGGTTAGGACATCTACTTTGTGCATGACACAAGTAATTTTTCCAACAACTGTTTACAGACAAATTATTTCACTTATAATTCACTGTATCACAATTTCAGTGGGTCAGAAGTTTACATACACTAAGTTGACTGTGCCTTTAAACAGCTTGGGAAATTCCAGAAAATGATGTTATGGCTTTAGAAGCTTCTGATAGGCTAATTGACATCATTTGAGTCAATTGGAAGTGTACCTGTGGATGTATTTCAAGGCAAACCTTCAAACTCAGTGCCTCTTTGCTTGACATCATGGGAAAATCGAAATAAATCAGCCAAGACCTCAGAAAAAAATTTGTAGACCTCCACAAGTCTGGTTCATCCTTGGGAGCAATTTCCAAATGCCTGAAGGTACCACGTTCATCTGTACAAGCAATAGTACGCAAGTATAAACACCATGGGACCACGCAGCCGTCATACCGCTCAGGAAGGAGACGCGTTCTGTCTCCTAGAGATGAACGTACTTTGGTGCTAAAAGTGCAAATCAATCCCAGAACAACAGCAAAGGACCTTGTGAAGATGCTGGAGGAAACAGGTACACAAGTATCTATTTCCATAGTAAAACAAGTATCTATATCGACATAACCTGAAAGGCAGCTCAGCAAAGAATAAGCCACTGCTCCAAAACCTCCATAAAAAAGCCAGACTACGGTTTGCAACTGTACATGGGGACAAAGATCGTACTTTTTTGAGAAATGTCCTCTGGTCTGATGAAACAAAAATAGAACTGTTTGGCCATAATGACCATCGTTATGTTTGGAGGAAAAAGGGGAAGGCTTGCAAACCAAAGAACACCATCCCAACCGTGAAGCACAGGGGTGGCAGCATCATGCTGTGGGGGTGCTTTGCTGCAGGAGGGACTGGTGCACTTCACAAAATAGATGGTATCATGAGGAAGGAAAATTATGTGGATATATTAAAGCAACATCTCAAGACATCAGTCAGGAAGTTAAAGCTTGGTCGCAAATGGGTCTTCCAAATGGACAATGACCCCAAGCATACTTCCAAAGTTGTGGCAAAATGGCTTAAGGACAACAAAGTCAAGGTATTGGAGTGGCCATCACAAAGCCCTGACCTCAATCCTATAGAAAATGTGTGGGCAGAACTGAACAAGGGTGTGCGAGCAAGGAGGCCTACAAACCTGACTCAGTTACACCAGCTCTGTCAGGAGGAATGGGCCAAAATTCACCCAATTTATTGTGGGAAGCTTGTGGAAGGCTACCCGAAACGTTTGACCCAAGTTAAATAATTTAAAGGCAATGCTACCGAATTATAATTGAGTGTATGTAAACTTCTGACCCACTGGGAATGTGATGAAAGAAATAGAAGCTTAAATAAATCATTCTCTCTACTATTATTCTGACATTTCACATTCTTAAAATAAAGTAGTGATCCTAACTGACTTAAAACAGGACATTTTTACTAGGATTAAATGTCAGGAATTGTGAAAAACTGATGTATTTGGCTAAGGTTTATGTAAACTTCCGACTTCAACTGTATATATATATATTTTAATTTTATTTTTTGTAGTAATTGTACACATTTTTTCTCCTCAATTTCATGATATCTGATTGGTAATTACGACCCACAAGGAGCCGGTAGAGCGCGATGAGCCAAGGAAAACCCCCTGGCCAAACCTAACCTGGTTGGGCCAATTGAGCCCCGCTCTATGGGGCTCCCGGTCACAGCTGGCTGTGACACAGCCTGGGATCGAACCCTAGGCTGTAGTGGTGCCTCAGCACTACGATGCAGTGCCTTACACCACTGCACCACTCGGGAGGCCTAAGTTGTTTTTATGTTGACCTATGAAATGGCTAAATGTATTCAAACATGTCAGAGGAATGTATTCAAACAGTTCAGATCCACTCCAGTAGAGGGATTCGGGGTGTTAAGGAACCCAAGACACAGTTAGACTCTACTGAGCACATGCAAGCAAGCAGAACTAGGCATACATATGAGTAGGTTAGTGTTAGTGTGTATTTGTGTGTGAGCGTGTGGGAACGTGTGTGTGTGACCATGTTCATGTGAGAGCAATGTGAAAAAAGGTGAAGATAGAAGATGTTTGTGTGTTACAGTGCAGTATGTGTGTATGTGCGTGACCGTGAGCGTGTGAGAAGGATTCTGAAGCAGGGGTCTGTGTCACTTTAAACAAGCACGTTGGGGACAGAGATCGGAGAGAAGAGGCAACACTAGTTCCATGCCACCACCCTAAAACAGAACTGCTTCAGAATATTCTGAAGTTCTTAAAAGTAGTTTAAAAAATATATATACACAGATATAGAGAAAAGGAACAGAAGCTGTGGAAAAGCTCAAGCGGAGAGATAGAGAGACATAAGGAGAGACAGAGAGAGGGAGAGAAAGAGAGTTTAGTAGGAGAGATACGGCATGCACTGAGCGACAGTCAGTGGTCTACCACTATGAGGCCATGCAAGCCCAAAGCCTAGCACACAGTCAGTCACAGTAACAGTCACAGTCGCCCTGGAACCTCCAGTGGTATCCAGGACAGGTGGAAGGAGTGTAGATAAACAACCCCCACACGCACACGGATCAAAAACACACTGCGGAGAACATGAGAGAAGAAAACAGCAGGACAAAGCTGAAATCATGAGTTCGAGAGTGTGTGTGAGGGTGTGTGAGTGTGTGTTAGGGTGTGTGAGTGTGTGTGAGAGAGGGACATTGTTGATATTTGAGAGTTCATACTTGTACTGTAGACTTATAAAGTGGGAAGGTGGAATGTGTGTGTAATATGTGATATTATGTGATATTGTGCTGGAATATTGGGTGTATGTGTGTATTGCTACTAGGATCTCAGGTCTCAGAATGTTAGGTGTTTGTGTGTGTGTAATGCTGGGGACGTTATTTCTACTGAGATGTATTACTGTGGCAGCCTGAGGGTGATATAACTGACCACCAGCAGGGGGCACCACTTGGTCCAGCAGCTTCATGCTGGTCCTCTTCCAGATCTTCTTGATGACGGCTCTCAGCTCCTCGTTGGCCTGCTCCAGATTACCTACAGCACAGGTAAACACCACACAAATGTCCATCACTATCAACACAAACTATACAGTTGGTAATGTTGTGGTGTGTGTGTGTGTGTGTGTGGGGGGGGGGGAGTGTCTCCTACCGTCTGTTTTGATCTTCAGGGCGGTGCGTACTAATGCAAATAGCGTAGCATTGAACATGACGGTGCCGTCACTGTTTAGAGGCATGTTCATGGCCACCAGTCTCTGAGAGAGGGAGAGAGGGAGGGTTATTTATATGTATGTTGTTTATAGGGTTGAACACATGCCAGATCAATTAGAGAGAGAGAAAGAGATACAGAGACAAAGAGAGAAAGAGAAAGACAGAGCGATAGCAGAGAGAGAGAGAAAGAGAGAAAGAGAGAGACCAGAGAGACCAGATAGATGGTTACCTTGCAGGCCACTCTATGAGGGCAGAGTTTGCCGAAGCCCAGTGGAGGCTGGATGCGTCGGAGCAGAGTGACCACGTCCAGATGTTTAATCCTGCCCCTGTGTTAGAGAGAGAGAGACACACAGAGCGAGAGAGAGAGAGAGAGAGAGAGAGAGAGAGAGAGAGAGAGAGAGAGAGAGAGAGAGAGAGAGAGAGAGAGAGAGAGAGAGAGAGAGAGAGAGAGAGAGAGGAGAGAGAGAGAGGGAGAGAGAGAGAGAGAGAGACAGAGAGCGAGAGCACTCTGATAAACATACACTCAGACTACTGCAACATACAGACATAATCTCAAACATAATACAGTCAAATATATGCACTAAATAGACCAGGGCTGTTCAATTCCGGTCCTTCTACCTGGTAGTTAATTGCACTCACCTGGTGTCCCGGGTCTGAATCAGTCCCTGACTAGAAGGAGAGGATGAACACCAGAATTGTTCCGGGACCGACATCGAACAGTCCTGAAATAGACACACACAACACACTTACTTGGCCTCTGGGTCGTACTCAGACCAGATCCTCTTGAACTCGTCCAAGTGGTGAGGACCCAGGATGGACCAATCACGAGTAAGGTAGTCAAAGTTGTCCATGATGACAGCCACAAACAAATTGATAATCTAGGGCAACAGAACAAACAGGATCAGAACAGGTTAGTGATGGACTGTATCTACATACACAGTCTGTGTGAGTGTATGTGTGGAAATGTATTCGTGCGTATGTATGCTGCGTGGATATGTATTCTGTGTCTGTTTGTGTGTGTGTGCTGTGTGTATAAGTGTGTATAAAGTATTGATGTACCAGGAAGGCACAGAGCATGTAGAAGCTGATGAAGTAGATGTAGGCGAAGCTGGCTCCACAGGTCATCTCTTCCCCAGGGTTGTAGTCCGACTCTGGGTCACATAGCTTTCCCGAAACACACGACAACATGATCTCCTGCCACGCCTCGCCCGTGGCACACCTGCGACAGAAACATGACTCGTCAGATAGCGTAAGACAGCATAACCATAACCTTTTCACAACCTATCCATAACCTTTTCACAACCATATCTACTGATGAAGACCTAAAGACCAAAAGGTTGTTAATAAAGTACATTGAATACGTTCTATTTTGCCTTTTGCTGGACATGTTCTTTGATTTCCAGCAGCTGCGTAGAAACACTGCTTTGTATATAATCAATTTCCTATCACTACATATTCGACCTACAACGTCTGCGTGAACTCTGACCCTGTGACCCCTCGCGCCAACCCCGACAGACCTGAAGAGCAGCAACACAGCCTGAGGGAAGGTCTGGAAGTTGTTGTTCCTGTTGATGTGGGTGCCGTCCACCATAGCTATCTTCCCAAACACCTGAAACAAACAGTATAGATAGACAAGGGCAAGGATTCATTTACAAACTGCGTTTTTAAACATTTTGCAACAGAAACTGAAAATGAGCATTTCTTAATGAACACTTCCAGGTAGTCTCTTCCGGTTTCAATCTGTTTTCTTCCCTGTTTGGTACCTTATTAACATGACCCAGGTGTACTGCTGCTCTCTATGAAGAGGTTTAGTGACGCTGTTACTGTGAGACTGACTGGAAGATGAAGATGGTTTGGGGAGAATGGTTTAGTAACAAATAGCTGTTTCAGTCACTCACCTGCATGCCAATGACAGCATAGATGAAGAAGAGCATGGCGATCAGAAGGGCAACATATGGCAGAGCCTGGAGAGAGAGAGAGGGGGAGAGGGGGAGAGGGGGAGAGAGGGGGAGAGGGGGAGAGGGGGGAGGGGGAGAGGGGGAGAGAGAGAGTGAGAGAGAGAGAGGAGCGAGAGAGAGCAGATAGGGAGAGAGGGATAGAGAGAGAAAGAGAGAGGGCAAAGAGAGAGAAAGAGAAAGAGAGAGAGCGATAAAGCAAAAGAGAGAAAGAGTGAACAAAAGACCAGAGTTGGTTCAATGCATTAATAGCCTGGTGAATGAGTTGAGTGGACGATGATGACGTGTTATAAGGGACGTGGTCCTCCTCACCTGGAAGGACTTGATGAAGGTCCACAGGAGTGTGCGGATACCCTCCCCTCTGCTCAGCAGCTTGACCAATCGCATGACTCGGAACAGACGGAAGAAGGTGATGGAGATGCGAGCGTTGTCCTCCGTGTTCTGTAGGGGATGGAGGCAGCGTCAGAGGAGTGTGTGTGGGTACACAGGGAACCTGGCTGTGCTTCAATGCCTGGACCAGCACTTAACAGTACTCAAAGTACTACATGCATGTATACTTAATCCAATGTTGATCCTAAAGGCTACTGAGACTGAGATGTGAGATACATATGAGCTGATTCAGCATGTATCGCATCTTTACATCACCTAAAAGCTCTGTTAACCTGTGACTGGTAGACAACTGAGGGTTGTTTGAGGGATGGTGACTATGTGGCGTAGGTAACATGAACTAATCCTTGATTAACTAGAATAAGTTAACTATGGAACTATAGATCAGTCTATAAAATAGGTTTAAAATAGGCTTTAGAAGTTAGCAGTATATTTCACATTCATTTAAGTATCATGGTATGGACATCAAGACACTTTCTCTCAAAACCAGGCGATCCTGGACTTGTTGCATCTAGAAGGGTTTTCCAACCCTCTCCCCAGGGACCACCAGCCATTTCACACATTTGTTCTAGCACTGAGGAGAGGTTGGGAAAACACAGTAAAACCTAACTGAGAGGAGTTTAGAGTGACACAGAGTGGGAGTAGTAGTCCCCTATGCAGCACTGAAACTGATATGCATCTGTATCTATGGGGCTGGTGGTGAAGCTCTACCAGGAGCCCTGCTACAGCACAGCCCTACAGGGGAGGAGGAGAGGGACGGGGACGCATGCTGTAGGGAAAGAAAACCTTGCCATAACTTGACTGGACACATCAGCACAAGCACGGCACCCTCGGTCCAGAGTCACTGCATGCGGAGTCACAGTGGGACCCCCCCCCCAGAGAGGTCAGCCAGCAGGGGTCAGAGGTCATAGCAGAGGTCATGACCCCAACCCAGAGGTCATGACCCCACGGTTCACCGCCCCACGCAGGGGGCACATGGCACGGCGGAGACCATGCAGCGGTGTCAGCGCTACAAACGTGAGGAGGAGCGGAAAGAACCGCCCTCACCATGGGGGACGCACACTGCCACGTTTGAGTGATCGACACACTCTCCTTCAAAATAATATCCCCAAACGAAAACAGGAATATGACAAGAAAAAAAGCCAACGCAAACAAACTCAAACAAAAAATACAACCAAAAATAACTGTAAAAAAACCCAAACGGGACTGATATCAAAATAAAAAATAAAATGTTTTAATTGTATAAATTAAAAAGGCGAGGTTATACAAGACACCATGTAGAAGATTAGAGGAGGTTATATAGATAGAAGACAACAGAGATAAACAAGCAAATCAACATAACCCAATGAAAACCCAGAGAAGAGAGGGCAAGGCCCTGACTGGGGGAAGAGCATCTTACCCCCGACTCATCCAACTGAGGAGCCTCCGTTGGCTTTAAAATCAAAGACCTGTGTTAATGACTCGCACAACGTTATCACAACGTTATCACAACTGTCAGGTCTCCCTTATACTTTAACACAATATTATCAACATGTTTAAGACGTACGCACCATTAAAGACTCACACTTAACTACATACACCATCACTGCGCTTAAAAATGGACGTTACGTTTAAGACTGACACACAACATTGTCTCAACATTAGACGTTTATACACCGTTTATGTAACATTGAAAGACTGACTCACGCACACCTAAATCACAACCCCTATGTAACATAACGTTAATGACACAAAGAACAGAATCTTAACGCTTTAAACGTTTAAGACTGTCAGACAACATACTGTAACGCTTAACAACTTCTATGTGGTGCTTACGTTGCATTTAAGACTGACATATAACATTAAGACAATATAACACTTAAGGTACTGTTTAAGACTGAAGCACAACTTTATCACTGCCCCTGTGTAATGGTAATAACTGACATACATGATCTTAATGGTTTAAATGGTTTAAACAGACCGATTAAAAAGCTTGTGGCTTTACATATGGATAATGTTCTAACAATGTTTATGAAACATGATTTGACTGACACAGACTTTTATTATGATGCTTATGGATATGATGTTCCAAACATAATGTTAACCCGACTCTAACAGCGTTATTATAGTGACTGTCACACAACCCATACATAACCCATTCATATCAGTCAACAGATCATAATACTAGTGCTTCTGTAAATATTGTAATTAATAAACAACCTCTCCTCCACTCATATAATATCACTCTTGGCTCTTGGCTTGTCATCAGTATATGATCCAGAACTAATTCAGAATTCTACTTCAACCTTTCCAGTATGTCACTTAAGGAAAACTTTTTGGGCCTGTATTAACTGTGGACTAATGAAAAAAATACCAAAAGCTCGTTTTTGAGTGGATTTCTCCTTGAAGGCTAAAACCATCAATCTTACGCTAACTCACGCTCTCATTTTCTCCTGCACACAAATCCACACAAACACACCACACACAAATCCACACAAACACACCACACACAAATCTACACCAACACACCCCACCCAAATCCACACAAACACACCACACACAAATCCACACAAACACACCCCACCAACACACATTTTGTAAAGTATTACATACAAAGGTAGTCATATTGTATTAGTCAAAATGCTTAAAAATGCAGTTATCAACACCTATATGGGAAAACAGTATATTCTTCATCAAAACACAGCTGTGAAAACTGAGAGAACTGTGAGAGAAACTGTGAACCATTGTATGATTTCAGATGTATGATTTCACAGCAACAGTACACGAAGAACACTGAGTGATGTCATCAACAGTGGACAGTATGAGTAGAGTAACTCCAGACAGACATGGCTTCAGTTCATCCATCTCCTGCAGCGCATTGGCTCACACTGAACAACAGAAACGTTATGAGGTGCGAAATGAGCAAGAAATCATAACGTGGAATAATAAAGCTTAAGGAGGTTCTTTAGGTAATCCTGGCCAACCAACAGCGTTTGATGGAGCATGCATTCAGCGTCGCCATGTTGTTGCAGACAAGCACTGCACACGTACACACAAGACAAGTTTCGATGATGAGGAGTTTCGCCGTTAGGAGCCGTTAGTGATATCAGTTAGCATCGCACGCAGCAACCCATGCATGTCAACAGTCAGTGCCCTGCATCAGAGTCGCCGCTAGAGGACGCTCTCACAGTCCCGTGCAGGGAGAGTGGAAGAGATAAAGAGAGAGAGAGAGGAGAGAGAGAGGGGGGAATATAGAGAGGGGGAGAGGAAGAAGGGAGAGAGAGGGGGGAGAGAAGAGGGAGAGAGAGAGAGAGGGTTCGGGGGTAGAGAAAGAGGGAGAGAGGGAAAGAAAGAAAGTGAGAGAAGCAGAATAGAGGGAGGAAGAGACCGGTGATAGATCAAGTGAGAGAGAGAGAGAGAGAGAGAGAGAGAGAGAGAGAGAGAGAGAGAGAGAGAGAGAGAGAAATGGTCATGCACCTGACTGAAGGCTACACACCTGGACCTGCTCTACACATGAGCTCCATTGTGAGCTTTAAGAGCTCACTACATGGGAAGACAGAACAGAAGACAGAGACAATCACTCACAGAGACACAAACACAAGATCAACAAAGAACCTCAGACTCAGCTACTGCATTGATGGAACCACCATCAGTGTGAAAGAGATTACGGTCATGATAACTTCCATCAGATCTGCTGATGGGCTGGCTGTAAGTGCTCTGTTTCTTACGTGAGGCTAATACTGATTGTCAACTGTTAGGGAAGCCTGATACTTTTGGTTAAGTGTGCCTCTAGCTACTTTGCTGGTGTTTGCGTTTCAACTTTGACCCTGATTGAACTTTGATCTTGATTGTGCTGGTTTTATTGTGTTCCTAAGCAGAAGCAGACCTTCCTTCTGCTTAGGAAGAACACGCTGTAGAACGAAATAGAATGTAAAAGTCAATCCAATATTAAATCACCACTGTCTGTACATTCTATTCCATTCTATTTCTATCTGTAGCATTGTGCAGGGTGAACAACATGCCCTAGCTGTGCTCTGAGCTCCAGGGCCATTCTGTCTGGAGGGGAAAACAGAAAAGGGAGGTATGGCGACAAAAGGTCAGTGAGCAGGCGGACAGGACTGACCGGTGCGGGGCCCATCGCCATTTGTGTGTGAGGGGGGAGGGACATGGGGAGGACGTTAGGGGGACGGGGCGAACACATGACACTTTCCCAGCATGCATCAGGAGAGGAGGTACACAGTCCACAGTGATTGGGTAACAACAATCAGGCCACACGTGAAATGGGCAGCTATAGTATAGCCATACATGAACATAGATCCTAGATCAGAAGTTAAAACAGCCCAACTGAATGGAGTGTCTGATCTAGTCAGTCCGTATCCATCTGTGAAAGACTGTGAGACAAAACTGCGGCATGCAAACCAACAGTCAATGGAGGATGGAAATGGGCCTCACAAGGTCCTCTGTCAAAGGCCTTGTGAAATTAACATAAAAACACCAAACAACACACATATACAAGGCCTGACTTTAACACATAAACACACACACTGTACACACACACACACACACACACACACTATCCAACATATGTATGTCAAACACAGAAAACACACATACAAGCTCTCACACAGACAATCATGCACTAACACATTCATATCCACATAAACTAGGAACACATACACTGACACACTGACATATGGTGACTCCAGAGAAACAGCACTGCAGTTCTGAAAGTAGAGCACTCCGAGAGAGAGAGAGAGAGAGAGAGAGAGAGAGAGAGAGAGAGAGAGAGAGAGAGAGAGAGAGAGAGAGAGAGAGAGAGAGAGAGAGAGAGAGAGAGAGAGAGAGAGAGAGAGAGCGTGTTGAGCAGTGAAGCTCTGCTCCACTGCACCTATAATCTACTATGAAAATGTGTGTGAGTGTGTTCATTAACAACGGGTACATGTCTTTACAAAATGCCTGCTTTTGCCCAAGCTGATAAACCATCTGATGACTCATTTGGAGTTTCTTAATCCATTATCACTGTAAAGGGGTCCCGAAGATAAAGTTGTTATGAAACAGATTAACACGCAAAACAGGGAGTTGGATCATTGCCATACTTGCCTCTACAAGTTTCTATGGAAACAGAATGAACAAGAGTATAAGGGTTAGACAACCAAGCAGATACATAGCAACATCACACGGCTTGTAACCCATCTATAGATCCCCATGGTTACAACGCGTGGGACACCTCTATTGGGAAACGTCCATGTACACAGAGGCATCGTAACACTCGCTTCAACAATAAAACAATAAAACATTTTATCATATCATATCATACCATACAGTAGTAATACATTGCATATGGTCTAATTATCAGAATAAACAGAAGCTGCTGTACAACAGAGGTCAAGGGGTTCATTTTAATAGTGACAGACATTTTTCAGACAGGAGAGTACAAGACAAGAATCACATGAAGACTTAAGCCTTACAGAGAAAGCCAATAGAATCACAAGCAGACGAAAGCTTTATAGAGAAAGCCAATAGAATCACAAGCAGACTAAAGCTTTATAGAGAATACCAATAGAATCACAAGCAGACTGAAAGCCAATAGAGTATATGTTGCCTAACAGAATATAATTTAAGAAACATAAACAGTACATTTCCTAATATAGGGATCTGAATCAGTTTTACTGTAAGTATGAAGTGATGAGCAGCAGCAGTGTAGTACCAACTAGCTAACATAGGGGCACTGTGGGGCTAATGTAAAATTATAGAATCCACGAGGGGAGAGGGAGACTGACATTTTTTTATTTATTTTTTATTTTACCTTTATTTAACTAGGCAAGTCAGTTAAGAACACATTTTTATTTACAATGACGGCCTACTTGAGGAAGATGCTTGAATTTACTCTCTCAGTCTAATGTTTACTAGATGTAAGTCTAAGCATCTTCCTCAATCTCAGGACACTTTTAGGAATAATGCTGGTGCTACTGGCATTCTGGCTTTATTGTAAGGCTTCAGTTCCACAGAAGAGGCAGAAAAGGTAGT